>NW_024412376.1:65205053-65205773 GCF_014898765.1 Herpailurus yagouaroundi
AAAAGCAAATAACCCAGTGAAGAAATGGGCAGAAAACATGAATAGACACTTCTCTAAAGAAGACATCCGGATGGCCAACAGGCACATGAAAAGATGTTCAGCGTCGCTCCTTATCAGGGAAATACAAATCAAAACCACACTCAGGTATCACCTCACGCCAGTCAGAGTGGCCAAAATGAACAAATCAGGAGACTATAGATGCTGGAGAGGATGTGGAGAAACGGGAACCCTCTTGCACTGTTGGTGGGAATGCAAATTGGTGCAGCCGCTCTGGAAAGCAGTGTGGAGGTTCCTCAGAAAGTTAAAAATAGACCTACCCTATGACCCAGCAATAGCACTGCTAGGAATTTACCCAAGGGACACAGGAGTACTGATGCATAGGGGCACTGTACCCCAATGTTCATAGCAGCACTCTCAACAATAGCCAAATTATGGAAAGAGCCTAAATGTCCATCAACTGATGAATGGATAAAGAAATTGTGGTTTATATACACTATGGAATACTACGTGGCAATGAGAAAGAACGAAATATGGCCCTTTGTAGCAACATGGATGGAACTGGAGAGTGTGATGCTAAGTGAAATAAGCCATACAGAGAAAGACAGATACCATATGGTTTCACTCTTACGTGTATCCTGAGAAACTTAACAGGAACCCATGGGGGAGGGGAAGGAAAAAAAAAAAAAAAGAGGTTAGAGTGGGAGAGAGCCAAAGCATAAG
>NW_024412376.1:65205873-65293060 GCF_014898765.1 Herpailurus yagouaroundi
ATGAATGGATAAAGAAATTGTGGTTTATATACACTATGGAATACTACGTGGCAATGAGAAAGAACGAAATATGGCCCTTTGTAGCAACATGGATGGAACTGGAGAGTGTGATGCTAAGTGAAATAAGCCATACAGAGAAAGACAGATACCATATGGTTTCACTCTTACGTGTATCCTGAGAAATTTAACAGGAACCCATGGGGGAGGGGAAGGAAAAAAAAAAAGAGGTTAGAGTGGGAGAGAGCCAAAGCATAAGAGACTGTTGAGAACTGAGAACAAACTAAGGGTTGATGGGGGTGGGAGGGAGGAGAGGGTGGGTGATGGGTATTGAGGAGGGCACCTTTTGGGATGAGCACTGGGTGTTGTATGGAAACCAATTTGACAATAAATTTCATATATAAATAAAAAATAAAATCTAAAAAAAAAAAAAAAAAAAAAAAGAAAACAATTCCATTTACAAATGCACCAGAAAGAATAAAATACCTAGGAATAAACTTAACCAGGGAGGTGAAAGGTCTGTACTCTGAAAATTATAAAACACTGATGAAACAAATGAAGATGATACAAACAAATGGAAAGATATTCCATGCTCATTGTTGTTATTGAGCAATATTGTTAAAATGTCCATAACACCCAAAGCAATCTGCAGATTTAATGTAGTCTATCAAAATACCAACAGAATTTCTCACAGAACTAGAAATAATCCTAAAATTTGTATGAAACAAAAGACCCAAATAGCAAAAGCAATCCTGAAAAAGAAGAAAAAAAACCTGGAGGCATCACAATCCCAGATTTCAAGGTCCACTACAAAGCTGTAGTAATCAGAACCGTCTATAACACTGGCACAAAAATAGACAAGTGAATGGTATAGAATAGAAATCCCAGAAATAAACCCATGATTTATATGGTTGATTAATCTATGACAAAGGAGGCATGAACATGCAATGATAAAAAGGCAGTATTTTTTAACAAAATAAATTTTGTTGGGAAAAGTAGACAGCTATATGCAAAAAAACATGACACTGGACCACTTTCCTACACAATACACAAAAATAAAGTCAAAATGGGTTGAAGACTTAATATGAGACCTGAAACCAAAAAACCTAGGAGACAGCACAGATAGTAATTTCTCTGACATTGGCAATAGGAATAATTTCTACATATGTCTCCTAAGCCATGAAGAACAAAAGTAAAATTAAATGGGAATACATCAAAAGAAAAAGATCTTCACAACAGCAGAATAAACCATCAGCTAAACAAAAAGGAAAACTACTGAGTGGGAGAAGATATTTGCAAATGGTATATCTGATAAAGGATTAGTATCCACAATATTAAAAAATATATACAATTCAACACTAATAATAATAATAACATGTGCAGAAGACATGAAAAGATATTTTTACAAAGACATACAGATGGCCAAAAGACATATAAAAAGATGTTCAGCATTACTAATCACCAGGGAAATGTAAATAAAATCACAATGAGTTATCACCTTACACCTGTCATAATGACTAAAATCAAATACAGAGAAAACAAGTGTTGGTGAACTTATGAAGAAAAAGGAAGCCTCATGCACTGTTTGTGGGAATACAGACTGATGCAACCTCTGTGGAAAACAGTATGGAGGTTCTTCAAAAAATTAAAAATAGAACTACTGTATGATCCAGTAATTACACTATTGGGTATTTACTCAAAAAATATGAAAATAATAATTCAAAAATATATATGTCACCCAAGTTTATTGGATCATTATTTACAATAGTCAAGTTATGGAAATAGTCCAAAGGTCCATCAATAATTGAATGGATAAAGAAGATATGGTATAGGTTGGAATCTCATTTATCAACCGAGACTGCAAATTCCTCAAGGGTATGTACACTCCCTAAGGTCTCTCTCCATCATGCTCCATAAATATTAATGGTATAGTCAAATGATTGTTTCCTCTATTTTTTAAAAACAAGTAATTTACAGAGGAGTTAAGATGGCAGAGAAATAGGGAGATGAGAACCACATGATCCTTTCAACAGATGCAGAAAAAGCATGTGACAAATTACAGCACCTTTCTTGATAAAAACTTTCAAGAAAGGAGGGATGGAAGGAATATGCCCAAACATCACCAAAGCCATATATGAAATGCCCACAGCTAATATTATCCTCAATGGGGAAAAACTGAAAGCTGTCCCCCTAAGGTCAGAAACACAACAGGGATGTCCACTCTCACCACTATTTTTCAGGATAGCACTGGAAATCCAAGCCTCAGCAAGCCAACAACAAAAAGAAATAACAGGCATAAAAATTGCCAAAAGAGAAGTCAAACTTTCACTCTTCACAGATGACATACACGGAAAACCCAAGACCCCACCAAAAAATTGCTAGAACTGATTCACGAATTCAGCAAAGTTGCAGGATATAAAATCAATGCACAGAAATTGGTTGCATTCCTATACACCAACAATGAAGCAACAGAAAGAGAAATCAAGGAATCAATCCAATTTACAATGGCACAAAAAACTATAAAATACCTAGGTATCAATCTAACCAAAGAGGTGGAAAATCTACACACTGAAAACTATAGAAAGCTTATGAAAGAAATTGAAGAAGACACACAAAAAAATGGAAAAATATTCCATGCTCCTGGATAGGAAGAACAAATATTGTTAAAATCTCGATACTACCCAAAGCAATCTACATATTCAATGCAATCCCTATCAAAATAACACCAGCATTCTTCACAGAGCTACAACAAATAATCCTAAAATTAGTGTTGAACCAGAAAAGACCCCGAATAGCCAAAGCCATATTGAAAAAGAAAACCAAAGCAGGAGGCATCACAATCACGGACTTCAAGCTATACTATAAAGCTGTAATCATCAAGACAGTATGGTACTGGCACAAGAACAGACTCTCAGATCAATGGAACAGAATAGAAAACCTAGAAATAGACCCACAACCGTTTGGCCAACTAATCTTTGACAAAGCAGAAAAGAATATCCAATGGAATAAAGACAGTCTCTTCAGCAAGTGGTGCTGGGAAAATTGGACAGCGACGTGCAGAAGAATGAACCTGGACCACTTTCTTATACCATACACAAAAATAAACTCAAAATGGATAAAAGACCTAAATATAAGACAGGAAGCCATCAAAATCCTTGGGAAGAAAGCAGGCAAAAACTTCTGTGATCTTGGTCGCAGCAACTTCTTCCTCAACACATCTCTGGAGGCAAGGGAAACAAAAGCAAAAATGGGAACTCATCAAAATAAAAAGCTTCTGCACAGTGAAGGAAACAATCAGCAAAACTAAAAGGCAACTGACAGAATGGGAGAAAATATTTGCAAACGACATGTCACATAAAGGGTTAGTATCCAAAATCTACAAAGAACTTATCACACTCAACACCCAAAACACAAATAATCCAGTGAAGAAATGGGAAAAAGACATGAGTAGACAGTTCTCCAAAGAAGCCATCCAGATGGCCAGCCAACACATGAAAAAATGTTCCACATCACTCATCATCAGGGAAATACAAATCAAAACTACAATGAGATACCACCTTACACCTGTCAGAATGGCTAACATTAACAACTCAGGCAACAAAAGTTGTTGGCAAGGATGCGGAGAAAGAGGATCTCTTTTGCATTTTTGGTGGGAATGCAAGCTAGTGCAGCCACTCTGGAAAACGGCTTACAGGTTCCTCAAAAAACTAAAAATAGAACTATCCCACACCCAGCAATTGCACTACTAGATATTTATCCAAGGGATACAGGCATGCTGTTTCGAAGGGACACATGCACTCCCATCTTTATAGCAGCACTGTCAACAATAGCAAAAGTATGGAAAGAGCCCAAATGTCCATCGATGAATGAATGGATAAAGAAGATGTGGTATATGCATACAATGGAGTATTACCCGGCAATCAAAAAGAATGAAATCTTGCCATTTGCAACTATGTAGATGGAACTGGAGGGTATTATGCTAAGCGAAATTAGTCAGAGAAAGACAAATATCATATGACTTCACTCATATGAGGACTTTAAGAAACAAAACAGATGAATGTAAGGGAAGGGAAACAAAAATAATATAAAAACAGGGAGGGGGACAAAACATGAGAGACTCATAAATACGGAAAACAAACAGTGGGTTGCTGGAAAGGTTGTGGGAAGGGGGATGGGCTAAAAGGGTAAGGGGCACTAAGGAATCTACTCCTGAAATCATTGTTGCACTATATGCTGACTAATTTGGATGTAAATTAAAAAAAAATTTTAAAAATAAAATACTGTCAATCACTACTTAATTCTACAAAACAATAAGGTTGTTTTGCTACTTAAATGATGCTCAGTATGGGAAAGGTGTTTTGAAAATGTTCATAAGCACCATAAAATATTATTTAGTTATTAAAAAAACTGCTAGAACTGATACATGAAGTCGGCAAAGTTGCAGGGTATAAAATCAACATACAGAAAACTGTTGCATTTCTATACACCAGTAATAAAGTGGCAAAAAGAGTAATCAAGGAATCATTCCATTTACAATTGCACCAAAAACCATAAGATTCCTAGGAATCATCATAACCAAAGAGATAAAAGATCTGTATGCTGAAAACTATAGAAAGCTTATGAAAGAAATTGAAGACACAAATGGGAAAACATTCCATTCTCATGGATAGGAAGAATATTGTGGAAATGTCGATACTACCTAAACCAATATACACATTCAATGGAATACCTATCAAAATAACACCAGCATTCTTCACAGAGCTAGAACAAACAATCCTAAATTTGTATGGAACCAGAAAAGACCCCGAATAGCCAAAGTAATGTTGAAAAAGAAAACCAAAGCTGAAGGCATCACAATTCCAGATTTCAAGCTATATTACAAAGTTGTAGTCATCAAGCTAGTATGGTACTGGCACAAAAACAGACACATAGATCAATGAAACAGAATAGAGAACTCAGAAATGGTCTCACAAATGAATGGCCAACTACTCTTCAATGAAACATGAAAGAATATTCAGTGGAAAAAAAAGCTGTATCTTTAGCAAATGGTGCTAGGAAAACTGGACAGCAACATGTAGAAGAATGAAACTGGACCACTTTCTTACATGATACACAAAAATAAGTTCAAAATGAATGAGAGACTAAATGTGAGACAGGAAACCATCAAAATCCTAGAGGAGAAAAAAAACAACAACCTCTTTGACCCCAGCTGGAGCAACTTCTTATTAGACATTTCTCCCAACGCTAGGGAAATAAAAGCAAAAATGAACTATTTGGGACCTCATGAAGATAAAAAGCATCTGGACAGCAAAGGAAACAATCAACAAAACCAAAGGCAACTGATGGAATGGGAGAAATTGGTTGCAAATGACATATTGGATAAAGAGTCAGTATCCAAAATCTATAAATAACTTGTCAAACGCAACACCCAAAATACAAATAGTCCAGTGAAGAAATGGGTAGAAGACATGAATAGACACTTTTTCAAAGAAGACATCCAAATGGTTAAGAGACACATGAAAATATGCTCAATATCAGTCATTAAGAGGGAAACACAAATCAAAACCACAATGAGATATCACCTCACACTTGTCCGAATGGCTAACATTAACAAACAACTCAGGCAACAACAGAAGTTGGCAAGGATGCTGAGAAAGAGGAACCCTTTTGAAATATTGTTGGGAATGCAAACTGGTGCAACCACTGTAGAATACAGTATGAAGTTTCCTCAAAAAATTAACAATAGAGCTATACTAAGACACAGCAATTTTACCACGAGGCATTTATCCAATGGATAAAAAATGCTGATTTGAAGGGGTACATGCAGGACAGTGTTTATAGCATTAGTATCAACAATAACCAAATTATGTAAAGTGCCCAAATGCCCATTGACTAATGCATGGATAAAGATGTGTTATATATAAACAATGGAATATTACTCAGTGATCTAAAAGAATGAAATCTTGCCATTTACAACAGAATGGATGAAACTAGAGTATATTATGCCAAGTGCATTAAGTCAGTCAGAGAAAGACAAATATCATATGATTTCACATAAGTGGAATTTAAGGAGAAAAACAAATGAACAAAAGGGAAGTGAAGCAAAAATAAGATAAAAACAGAGAAGAAGGCAAACCATAAGAGACTCATAAATGTGGAAAACAAACTGAGGGTTGTTGGAGGCAAGGTAAGTGAGGGAAGGGCTAAATGGGTGATGGGCATTAAGAGGGCACTTTTTGGGATAAGCACTGGGTGTTGTATGTAAGTGATAAATCACTTGGTTCTACTGAAACCTATACTACACTTTAGATTAACTAACTTGAATTTAAATTAATTAAAAATAAATAATTAAAAATAAGATAAGATATGGTATATATACACAATGGAATGTTATTCAGCCATAAAAAATAAAATCTTGCTGTTTGCTAAACATAAATGTTTCTGGATGGTATAATGATAATTGAAACAAGTCAGTCAGGAAAAGACAAGTACCATATGTTTTCAGTTATATATGTAATTTAAGAAACAAAATAAATGAACAAGGGGAAAAAAAGACAAAAAACAGACTAAATATAGCAAGCTGGTCCTATCAGAGGGGAGGTGTTGGGGAGATGGGTGAAACCATTGAAGGGTATTAGGAGTACAGTTATTGTGATGAACAGTGAGTAATGTATAGAATTGTTGAATTACTCTAGTGTACATCTAAAACTAATAAGACTGTACATTAATTTTACTGGCATATAGAGGAAAAACTGACCAATTAAAAAAAAAAAACAACTTTGGGAAGCAACAAAAGCAGTATTTAGTTATACAGTCCTACCTCAAGAAACAAAAATCTGAAACAATCTAACCTGACAGTTAAAGGAACTAAAATAGAACAAAATCCAATGATAGCAAAAGAAAGGAAATGTGAAAGATCAGGACAGAAAAACATAAAATAGAGACTTAAAAAATAGATCAATGGGATAAAAGGTGGTTCTTTATAAAGTTAAACAAAGTTGATAAACCTTTAGTCAAACTCCTATCTAGAAAACATAGAGGATGAAAATAAAATCAGATATGAAATTTAGTTATAACTGACACCACGGAAATATGGAAAGTTATTAAAGATTCCAAAATATTATATGTCAAAAAAATTGGACAACCCAGAAGAAATGGATAAATTCTTGACATATACAATCTTCCAAGAGTAAGTTAAAAAGAAATACAGCATCTGAGTAGATCAGTCTAGTAAGGAAATTGATTACAAAAAATTTCCAACAAACAAAAGTTCAGAAATAGATGATTTCACAGATGAATTCTACCAAAAATTTAAAGAGGAGTTAATACCCATTCTTCTCAAATTATTCCCAAAATAGGTTAGAAAGCTTACAAATTCATTCTATAAGGCCAGAATTACCCTGACACCCAAAATCAAAGACACTAGAGAAAAAATTGTGCACAATAACCAACATGAGCATAGATGTGAAAATTCTCAGTAAAATATTAGCAAGTTGAATTCAAAAATACATTAAAAAATCATTCACCACAATCAAAAGATATTTTTTCCAGGAATACAAGGATTGTTCAATATCTACAAATCAATCAATGTGCTACAACACATTAATAAAATGAAAGGTAAATATCATATGATATTCTCATTAGATACAGAAAAAGCAGTTGAGAAAATTCAATAGCGGGGGACAAGATGGCAGAGCAGCATGGAAGTTGTTTTTACCTCTCTTGTCCCTGAAATGCAACTAGATCTACACCAAACCATCATGCACACCTAGAAAATTGATCCGAGGATTAACACAATAATCTGCACAACTTGAACCACAGAACTCAGCAGGTATGCTATGAGGGGAGGAGAACTGGGGGAGAGTGAAGCCGCAGAGGATAAGGAGCTGTTTTCATTGTAGAGAGAGGACAGAGACAGAGGGAGAGTACAGGAAAAGCACAACCCCCTCCCCAAAAAAAAGCAGCTGGAGACAAAAAGAAAAAGTGGAAACACCCATAAGGTTCTTAACAAAAAAAGGAGAAAGGAGAAAGAAGACGGTTTGTATACTATTAAGTCACTATAAATATGGGAGTGCAGAGTCTGAAACTCTTTAGCTCAATACCTGGTGGAGCTCTGGTGGGAAAGGCAAATACCCAGGAGCAGATGGGCCTTGTGGGGAGAGGTGGATTGCTTGCTGAGAGGGCATTTGGTAGACGCTATGCTGCCTCCCCACAGGAAAAGGTCCCAGCAGATCCTAGAGAACAGGCACATTTGCTAGTTTTTGAATAAGGACATTAAAAGGTAGTGAATCCTGGAGCCAGATGTGTATTTTGATTTACTATAATCCCTGAAATGCTTTTGCTACATGACCCTGCGAATGTTTTCGGGGACAAGCTGGCACCCAGTCGCAGTTTCTGGGTATCTACAGCAGCAGATCATGAAAATATTCCTGGGGAATGGCAGGTACCCAACCATTGCTTGACAAGACCTTCCCCCAGAAGATTGGTCAAAGCCACAGGGCCCTCAGAAGTGATGGGTTTGAAAAAAAAGCCCCATCCGAGATAAAATTTGGGAGGGAGGTGCCACCTGGCAGGCTGACAGCTTGGAAGCAGGGAGTGGATGGAAGCCAGAGACAAAGGAGGGGTGCCTGATTGCCAGTTGGTGAGAACGCAGAGCTGATACCAGAGACTGGGTAGCTGAGGACACCATTTTCATCTCTCCCATGCATGCACATACATGCATACATGTGCCAAATGATCCACTCCTGTAGGCTAAGCAGCACCATCTAGTGGAGAACGGAGCCATTACACCAAGCCCTGCCCAACTGTGCCAACAGTGCTCTAGAGGAATACCATAAGTCTCTCTGCCTGCTTAGTGTACAGACTATTAAGTGCTTCATAATTTGACTTCTAGGGGAAACTGGATGTAATTTCAATCACATTCCATTATGTTCACTGGTGCATCTATTCAATTTTTTTCTTTTCTTATTCATGAATACAAAAAGAAAAAATTATTTTCTGTTTTTATAAAAGACTTTTAATATTTTTTACAATCTTTTTTTTATTTTTGTAAACTTATTTCATTTTATTTTACTTTCATCATTTCATTTTATACTATTTTATTATATTAATTTTTTTAAAATTTCAAACATTTTCCTGTTGTTGTTTTTTTCTTTCCTTTTCTTTCCCTTATTTTCTCCATTCTATCAAGCTTCTTTCAACAACCAGACCAAAACACATTTAGGATCTAGCATCCTTTATTGGATTTTTTTGTGTGTTGTTTTTAATTTTTTAATTTTAAGTTTTTATTTTATTAGTTCTTTTTCTTCTTCCAAAATGACAAAATGAAGGAATTCACCACAAAAGAAAGAACAGGAAGAAACGACAGCCAGGGACTTAATCAATACAGATACAAGCAAGATGTCTGAACCAGAATTTAGAATCATGATAATAAGAATACTAGCTGGGATTAAAAAAAAAACAACACATAGAAATCCTTTCTGTGGAGATAAAAGTAGTAAAATCTAGTCAGGATGAAATTAAAAATGCTACAACTGAGATGCAATATCGAATGGCTGCCACAGAGGCAAGGGTGAATGAGGCAGAGCAGTGAACCAGCAATATAGAGGAAAAACTTGTGGAGAATAAAAAAAGAGGGAAACTAAGGCAAAATAGTAGGATACAGGAATTAGAGAATTCAGTGACTCATCAAAAAGGAATAACATCTGAATCATAGGAGTCCAAGAAGATGAAGAGAGAGATAAAGGGGTAGAAGGTTTATGTGAGCAAATCATGGCAGAAAACTTTCCTAACCCAGGGAAAGACATAACCATGAAAATCCAGGAAGCACAGAGAACTCTTGTTAGGTTCAACAAAAATTGACAATCAACAAGGCATACCATAGTAAAATTCACAAAATACACAGACAAGGAAAGAATTATGAAAGTAGCCAGGGAAAAAAAGTCTTTAACTTACATGGGAATGAAGACAGATCAGGTTCTCAGCAGACCTATCCACAGAAACTTGGCAGGCAAGAAAAGAGAGGCCAGATATATTCCATGTGCTAAATCAGAAAAATATGCAGCCAAGAATTCTTTATCCAGCAAGGCTCTTATTCAAAATAGAAGGAGAGATAAAAAGCTTCCCAGACAAACAAAAACTAAAGGAGTTCATGACCACTACACCAGCCCTGCAAGAAATTTTAAGGGGGACTCTCTGAGGGGAGAAAATATGAAAAAAAAAAAACCCAAAATAGACCAAAAGCAAAAAGAGACTAGAAAGGACCAGAGAACACTGCTAGAAACTCAAACTTTACAGGCAACATAATGGTAAAAAATTCATATCTTTCAGTACTCACTCTAAATGTCAGTGGACTAAATGCTCCATTCAAAGGCATAGGGTAATGGAATGGATAAGAAAACAAGATCCATCTATATGCTGTTTCCAAGAGACAAATTTTAGACCTAAAGACATCTTTGGATTGATCGTAAGGTGATGGAGAACCATCTATCAAGCTAATGGTTGCCAAAAGAAAGCTGGAGAAGCCATACTTATATCAGACAATTTAGATTTTAAAATAAAAGACTGTAACAAGAGATGAAGAAGCGCATTATGTCTTGATTAAGGGGTCTATCCACCAAGAAGATCTAACAATTTTAAAAATGTATGCTGTAAGTACTAAAGCACCCAAATACATAAATCAATTAATCACATACAGAAACTCACTCATAATAATACCATACTAGTAGGGTACTTCGACACCCCACTTATAACTATGAACAGATCATCTAAACAGAAAATTAACAAGGAAACAATGGCTTTGAATGACACACCAGATGGACTTAACAGATAAATTCACAACATTTTGTTCTAAAGCAGCAGAATACACATTCTTCTCCAGTGCACATGGAACATTCTCCAGAATAGATCACACAGTGGGACACAAATGAGCCCTCAACAAATACAAAAGGAATGGGATCATACCATGGATATTTTCAGAATACAATGCTATGAAACTTGAAATCATCTACAAGAAAACATTTGAAAGACAGCAAACACTTGGAAACTAAAGAACATCCTACTAAAGAATGAATGGGTTAACCAAGAAGTTAAAGAGGAAATTAAAAAGTACATGGAAGCCAATGAAAATGGTAACACTATAATCCAAAACCTCTGGGATGCAGTAAAGATGGTCATAAGAGGGAAATATATAGCAATATATATTGCTTTAGGAATCCAGGGGGCGCCTGGGTGGCTCAGTTGGTTGAGCGTCTGACTTCGGCTCAGGTCATGATCTCACGGTCTGTGAGTTTGAGCCCCGCATTGGGCTCTGTGCTGACAGCTCAGAGCCTGGAGCCTGCTTCAGATTCTGTGTCTCCCTCTCTCTTTGCCCCTCCCCTGCTCATGCTCTGTCTCTCTCTGTCAAAAATAAACAAACATTAAAAAATTAAAAAAAAAAAAAGGAATCCAGGGCTTCCTAAAGAAGGAAGAAAGATCTCAGATACACAACCTAACCTTAAACCTTAAAGAGCTGGAAAAAGAACAGCAAATAAAACTCAAAACCAGCAGAAGATGGGGAATAATAAATATCGGAACAGAAATCAATGCTATCAAAAACAAAAACAAACAAACAAAAAAACAAAAAACAGTAGATCAATGAAACCAGGATCTGGTTCTTTGAAAGTAGTAACAAAATTGATAAACCCCTAGCCAGATTTATCAAGAAGAAAAAGAAAAGGACAGAAATAAAATCAAGAATGAAAAAGGAGAGATCATAACACTGCAGAAATACAAACAATAATGAGAAAATATGAGCAATTATATGCCAATAAATTGGGCAATCTGGAAGAAATGGACAAATTCCTAGAAACATATATACCATCAAAACTGAAACAGGAAGAAATAGAAAATGTGAACAGATCCATAACGAGTAAATAAATTGAAACAGTAATCAAAAATCTCCCCCCAAAAAAAGAGTCCAGGGCTGGATGGCTCTCCAGGGGAATTCTACTGAACATTGAAAGAAGACTTAACACCTATTCTTTTGAAGCTGTTACAAAAAATAGAAATGGAAGGAAAACTTCCAGATTCATCCTACGAAGCCAGCATTACCTTGATTCCAAAACCACACAAAGACCCCACTAAAAGGAGAACTAGAGACCAATTTCCATGATGAACATGGATATAAAAATCCTCAACAAGATACCAGCCAACTGGATCCAAAAATACATTAAAAGAATTATTCACCATGACCAAGTATAATTCATACCTGGGATTGCAAGACTGGTTCAAGATCTGTGAAACAATCAATGTGATACATCACATGAGTAAAAGAAAGGACAAGAACTACATGATCCTCTCAATAAATGCAGAGAAAGCACTTGACAAAACACAACATCCTTTTTTTGATAAAAACCCTCAAGAAGGTAGGGATAGAAGGATCATACCTCATGATCATAAAAGCCATATATAAAAGACCCAATGCTAATATCATCCTCAATGGGGAAAAAACTGACAGCTTTCTCCCTAAGATCAGGAACATGACAGGGATTTCCACTCTCACCACTGTTATTCAACATAGTATTGGAAGTCCTAGCCTCAGTAATCAGACAACACAAAGGTATAAAAAACATCCAAATTGGCAAGGAGGAGTCAAACTTTCACTCTCTGCATTTGATGTGATACTCTATATGGAAAACCCAAAGGATTCTACCAAAAAGCTTCTAGAACTGATCCATGAATTCAGCAAAGTCACAGGATATAAAATCAATGCACAGAAATTGATTGCATTGCTGTACACCAATAATGAAGCAACAGAAAGAGAAATCAAGGAATCAATCTCATTTACAATTGCACCAAAACCCATAAAATACTTAGGAATAAACTGAACCAAAGAGGTGAAAAATCTATATACTGAAAACTATAGAAAGCTTATGAAAGAAATTGAAGAAGACACACACAAAAAAATGGGAAAACATTCCATGCTAATGGATAGGAAGAACAAATATTGTGGAAATGTCAATAGTACCCAAAGCAATCTACACATTCAATGCAATCCCTATCAAAATAACACCAGCATTCTTCACAGAGCTAGAACAAATAATCCTAAAATTTGTATGGAACCAGAAAAGACCCCGAATAGCCAAAGTAATGTTGAAAAAGAAAACCAAAGCTAGAGGGATCAGAATCCCAGGACTTCAAGATGCATTACAAAGCTGTAATCATCAAAACAGTATGGTACAGGCACAAAAACAGACACTCAGATCAATGGAACAAAATAGAGAACCCAGAAATGGACCCACAACCGTTTGGCAAACTTATCTTTGACAAAACAGGAAAGAATATCCAATTGAATAAAGACAGTCTCTTCAGCAAATGGCACTGGGAAAACTGGACAGTGACATGCAGAAGAATGAAACTGGACCCCTTTCTTACACCATACACAAAAATAAACTCAAAATGGATGAAAGACAAATGTAAGACAGGAAGCCATCAAAATCCTCGAGGAGAAACCGGGCAAAAACCTCTTTAACCTTGGCCACAGCAACTTCTTACTCAACATGTCTCTGGAGGCAAGGGCAACAAAAGCAAAAATGAACTACTGGGACCTCATCAAGATAGAAAGCTTCTGCACAGCAAAGGAAACAATTAGCAAAACTAAAAGGCAACCAATGGAATGGGAGAGATATTTCCAAATGACATAACATAGAAGAAGGGTCACTGTCCAAGATCTATAATGAACTTATCAAACTCAACACCGAAAAAACAAATAATCCAGTGAAAAAATGGGCAAAAGATATGAACAGGCGCTTTTCCAAAGAAGACTTCCAGATGGCTAAGAGACACACAAAAAATGCTCAACATCACTCATCATTAGGAAAATAAAAATTAAAACCACAATGAGATACCACCTCACACCAGTCAGAATGGCTAAAATTATCAAGTCAGGCAACAATAGATGTTGATAAGGATGTGGAGAAAATGGTTCTCTTTTGTACTGCTGGTGGGAATGCAAACTTTGCAACCATCTGGAAAACAGTATGGAGGTTCCTCAAAAGATTAAAATACACATTATTAAGTTCAAGTGGTATATACTCAAGGAAATAGCACATGATAGGTCACAAAAGAAATCTTAGCAAATTTTAAAAGACTGATATACCAAGTATCTCTCTTGTTTTAAATGTTTTTATTTATTTTGAGAGAGAGAGACAGAGAGAGAGAGAGAGAGAGAGAGAGAGAGAGAGAGAGAGAGAGAGACGGGAGAGAGCGAGAGCAAGCATCCACAGGAGAAGGGCAGGGGCAGAGAGAAAAGGAGAGAGAGAGAAAGAATCCCAGACAGGCACCACATTGTCAGCACAGAGCCTGATACAGGGCTCAATCCCAAGAACTGAGAAAGTGTGACCTGAGATGTAATCAAGAATTGGACGCTTAACTGACTGAGCCATTCAGTGGTGACTTCAGCACCCCTGAAGTATCTTTTCTAGCCACAATTATATAAATTAGAAATTTTTAGCAGGTATAAAGCTGGAAAATTCACAAATATATAGATATTGGACATGTTCCTGAAAATCAAAAGGCCAAAGAAACCAAAAGGGAATCAAGAAATATTTTGAAACAAAATAAAATTGAATTATGATGTATCAAAACCTAAGGTATTCTATAAAAGCAGTTCTAAGAAGAAAGTTTGTAGCAAAAAATACCACATCAAGAAAGGGGAGAGATCAACAACCTTACTTTACATCTCAAGAAACTAGAAAAGAAGAAATGAAGCCAAAAGTTAGTATAAAGAAGAACATAAGTGAATATAAATACATGAAAAATATAAAGATAAATAAAAAAAATGAAGATCAGTAAAACAATATAAAAGCTCAATAAAACTAAGAGATTTTTTTTTCAAAAATAAAAACAAAATTACAAATCTTTACCTGGACTAACTCAGAAAAACAGACAGGGTTCAGGGAAATAAAATTAGAAATGCAAGAGGATACACAATAGACATCATAGAAATACAAAGAATAATAAGAGGCTACTATAAATAACTATGTGTCAACAAACTGGATAACTAAAAGAAATGGATAAATTACTAAAAACAAACTACTTACCAAAACTGAATCATGAAGAAATATAAAATCTGAATAGGCCAATATCAAATAAAGAGATTGAATCTGTATTCCCAAACCTTTCAAAACAAAAAAGTCTAGTCTGAGATGGTTTCACTAGTGAATTCTACCAAATATTTAAAGAAGAATTAGTGTCAGTCCTTCACAAATGTTTTTCAAAAATTTGAAGAGAAGGAAACACTCTCAAACTTATTTTATGACGTATTACCCTAACATCAAAGCTAAATGAAGACACTACAAGAAAGGGAATTATTCTCTGAAATTCCTATTATACATAGATGTAAAAATTCAACAAGATATTAACAAATTAAATTCAACAAAAGATTAAATAAATGATTCACCACAATCAGGTGGGATTTATCCTTGGGTTGCAAGGATGGCTCATAATAAACAAATCAATAAATGTGATACATAACATTGGCAAAATAAAAAAGTAATATGATTATCTCAATAAATACAGAAAAGGATTTGACAACATACTCCTTTCTTTCATGATAAAAAACCAATAAATTGGGTGTAGAAGAAACATATCTTAACATGATAAAGGCCATATATGACAAACCCATTGCCAACATCATACTCAATGATGAAAGGTTGAAATATTTTCATCTAAGATCAGGAAAAAGATATCATGATACTACTGAAAATGCTAGTGAGAGCAATCAGGCAAGAAAAAGAAAGAAAACCCAGTAAAATAGGAAAGGAAGAAGGAAAATTGTCTTTGTTTGGAGATGATATGATCTTGTATATAAAAATTCCTGGGGTGCCAGGTGCTCAGTCAGTTAAGCATCTGACTTTGGCTCAGGTCATGATCTCACAGCTCATGAGTTTGAGCCCCATGTTGGGCTCTGGGCTGACAGCTCAATGCCTGGGCCTGCTTCAGATTCTGTATCCTCTTCTCTCTCTGCCCTTCACTCATACTCTCTCTCTCTCAAAAATAAACATTAAAAAAATAAAAAATAAAATAAAGTAAAAATTCCTAAAGATCCCAATAAAAAAAAATAAATGTTAGGAATAATCTCACAAAAATAGAAAAAAACAATCCTAAAATTTGTATGGAGCTACAAAAGACCCTGAATAGCCAAAATAATCTTGAAAAGAAGAACAAAGCTGAACACATCACACTTCTTGATTTCAAGCTATACTATATAGATATAGTAAAGAAAACAGCATGGCACTTGCATAAAACTAGAACAATGGAACAGAATTGAGATCAGATCTAAATACTTGTATATACAGTCAACTAATATCTGACAAGGGAGCCAAGAATACTCAATGGGGAAAAATAGTTTCTTCAATAAATGGTGTTAGGAGAACTGGATAACCACATGCAGAATAAAATTGGACTCCAATCTTTTACCACTCATATAAACAAAGTCAAAATAGATTGAAGACTTACATTTAAGACCTGAAACCATAGAACTCCTAGAAGAAAACAGGAAAAATTTCCTTGACAACATTATTGTTAGTGATTTCTTGGATATGACAGCAAAGCACAAACAATGAAAGCAAAATTGAACAAGTGGGACTCCATCAAGCTAAAATCTTCCACAGAGCAAAAAAAAAAAAAAAAAAAAAAAAAAAAGAAACAATTAACAAAATGAAAATACAACCTACAGAATGAGAGAAATTACTTCAAATTATGTATCTGATAAGGGTTTAACACCTAAAATATGTAAAGGACTCATACAATAGCATAAATAATAAACAAAAACTAACAACATGATTTTAAAAATGGGCAGAGAAACTGAGTAGTTTTCCAAGGAAGACATACATGCAGCCAACAGATACAAGAAAAGTTGTTCAACACCATTAATCATCAGGAAAATGCAAATCAAAACCACAATGAGACTTCACCTCATGCCATTTGGTACAGTTTATTATCAAGACAAAACATAGGTTGGGGAGGGTGTGGAGAAAAGGGAATTCTAGGGCTCAGTTAGTGGGAATATAAATTGGTACAGTCACTATGGAAGGCAGGATGAAGTTTTTTTCAAAAAAATAAAAATAGAAATAGAACATGTGATTAAGCAATTCCACTTGTGGGTATATACAAAGGAAATGAAAACAAGAGATCAAAAAGATATCTGCACTCCCATGTTCACTGCAGCATTATTCACAATAGCCAAGATAATGCCAACTATATGTGTTCACTGAGTGATGAATGAATTAAAAATGTAATATGTGCATATATATCAATTTATGTATACATACTCACACATATATGTGTGTATGTACATGAATATTATCCATTCATAAAAAAGAAGAAAATTCTGCCATTTGTAACAGCCCGGATGAACTCTGAGGGCATGGTGCTAAGTGAAGTAAGTCAGAGAAAGACAGATGCTGTATGATCTCACCTATACGTGAAATCTAAAAAAAAATAAAAAAATAAATAAGCCTAATTCATAAAACAGAAGAAAATGAAGGTGTGTGGGGCTGAGCGAGAGAGTGGGGAAAATGGGGAGATGTTGGTCAAAATGTAGGAATTTCCAGGTAGCAGATGAATAAGTTCTGATAAGTTCTGGGAATCTAATGTATAGCATGGTGACTCTAGTTAACAACTATGTATTAAATACTTGAAAGTTGTGAAGAAAGTAGATCTTAAATAAAGATCTCACCATAAAAAAAAAAGAGTTATATTTAAGTGAGGTGATGGATGTGTTAACTAGCCTTATTGTGGTAATCGTTTTGGAACACATGTATTTGAAATCATCACGTTACGCACCTTAAATTTACACGTTATATGTCGCTTATATCTCAATACAGCTGGAAAAAATAATTTTACCTCATCAGATGTGCACAAAAAATCAGATGTGTATGTAATTTGTCTGGAGTGTAGTTGACAAACATAAATATTAATGTCCTTCTTTGTCCCTTCTAATTTATGAAATATTTTTAAGTATTTTCTGAGGTGTATATATGGAAATTTCTGATAGCAGCATCCAAATATGACATCAAGTCATGCTAAATGTTGTTGTAAATATCATATTTAATTCTCACAATAACGCTATGGAATTGTTACTCTTATAATCCCCTTTTCACAGGTAAGAAAATGCATGTTAAAGTGGTATGCTCTAAGTTACTCAGATGGTGTGAGATTTTGCATATAGAACCTGGTAAAGGAAGGTGAGTCATACAGCAAGTAACAGCAAAATAGAAAGTTTTAAAAGTTTGTGAAAGAAAAACAGTAGTCCTTTTAATTATGGGCTCCTTGAAGATGAGAAGATATATAGTATGGTTAAGTTCCTTAGTTAGACTGGAGCAATATTAGTGTATATGCCCTTTGAAATGTAATGCTTAGGATTCAGTCATGTTCCTGGTCTGATAAAAGAACAAAAAAGATGACCTAGAAGGAGAATTTTAATGTAACTAAAGTTAATAGGGTGTATAAGTTGTGTAGGAAATATTTTGCACAGATGCCATGCTAAATATCCCCTCTTAATAAGCTATATTAAAATTTTGTTAATCTATGCTTTAATTTCGGATTTTTACTTCTAATGAAACAATCTGATTCTGATTTTAAATGCTCTTCAGAAAATCTATTTCATGCCAATTACCTAAGGACTGCGTGGCTCCAGCCCAGATTTCTGGCGGAGCA
Organism: Herpailurus yagouaroundi; assembly: GCF_014898765.1. Taxonomy (NCBI): domain Eukaryota; kingdom Metazoa; phylum Chordata; class Mammalia; order Carnivora; family Felidae; genus Herpailurus; species Herpailurus yagouaroundi. The sequence goes on from NW_024412376.1 coordinate 65,224,570, forward strand.
CTAACCTGATAATGGCTTTCCCAGGGAAGATTCTAGTCATCTGGTCAAGAACTGTTGAGAAAAACGTCCTCACATTATGTCAGGATGAAATAATTATTATAAATACTGATTCTGCTGTTTTACCAAAGACAGGTATTTTAGAGTTGATTCCTCACAAGAGCTATTTAAAGAACAATAATGTACATCTTGTGAGTATTTGTATTTTCTCCATAGCTCTTTTTCTGTATGTATCTACAATAGAGAAATGTCTGTTCTATAAGGAAAGATTTGGCTCACAACTTGTTTTGATAATAGCCCTTGTTTGTTTTCATGGGGATCCTTTTATTTAATATTAACTTAGAAAGAGATAGGTCTCAACAGAACACACATTAGAGGACATGATTTATGGGAAGATCATCATCCTTTTATGGAAACATCCAGCACCTCCACACAGTTTGATCTATGAGGCTTTAATATAAACAGACTTGCTTTTCCTTCAAAGCTAAAATTGAGCTTTGGGAAAACCTATTAAACTGTGATCTACACATCACTGCTCATTCTGTTTTCTGTCTGTGAGATGGGAAGAGTTGATGCTTTCTGTATTGTTTATAGGGAGTATGCAAGCTTCCTATTGCTGCTCTAATAATTTATCACAAACTAGTGGCTTACAACACAAATCTATTATCATGTGAGTAAATGTCAAAAGGAATCTGGTGAACCATCAACTATATCCAAAAAGCAAAGAGACTAAATGTCATGGGGGCCACGTGGCTGTGTTTCATCACAGGTCAGACGTTTCCTTATGTTTGTAAAGGTTTGTACCCCTGTTGTTTGATTTGTTCTGTAGATTACACGTGTTAACTCACTGAATGTTTGCTCACTATAGAGTCTGTGCCTTTAGACCTTAAGAGAGGGAAGAATTTTAGACATTCTTTTTAATCCAACCATGATAATATATAGATGAATAAACAAACACACAGAGTAACTAACCTGCCCAAAGTCACACAGGCATCATTTGATCTACAACCAGAATCTGGCTTGATACCCTACTCTAGTGCTCTAACTTCTAAGCCATGTTATGTCTGACTGACTTTACATATAATTTTTGCATTTAAATTGCAGGTAATTAAAATTGGATATTAGAACTTTACTTTCATAGTAAATAGTTAGCAATTAGTGCTAGTTTCTAAAATTCAGGGACTCTTATTTAGGACTGATGAAATAATTGTTTAAAAGGCACATGATATTTTCACAGTTAAATTTATTCCACAGGTCTGACTTAGAAGAATCAATTATTCTTGAAATTATTATTACATCTACCATCCTTTGGTAAACTAGAAATTATTCTCTGTAATGATTCTTTTACCTAAATAATTTTATTTATTTTTTTAATTTTGATAAAGTTCCACCTAGTTCTGTTAAAATCCAAACTTTCCTTAATTCATAAGGGAAACTTGCAGTATTCTATTGTTTAGTGAGAGAAATCATCAGTTCTTTAATATTCTTCTCAGAAATGTCAACTTCCTAGAATTTGAGATCATTTTAAGTACTTTATCTTTATAAAACCAGAATGTCCCCAGGCTTCCTCAAACAGAAGTTACAAATAAGGCCACATTAACATTATAGACCTGAATTTCCTTGGTTCATTAGTCTCCATCTGCTGCCTAGGACTCCATCCTGTCTCTGAGGCCACCTCTGCATGACTTCTTGGTCTTTCTCCAGGGTGAGTCTCAGATGTATTTCTCCACTGTGGCTTCCTCTCAGAGCAGAATGGGTGGGAAAGAGCCTCTCTTGCATCATCAAGTCTGTTGTATTTGTTTATTTTTTTAAGCCCCAAAGCAACACTTGATTTTTAAGTTTTCTAGAAGACTGTTAGCTTCTGCTTTTTCTCTAGCAAGCTCTCTTTTGTCCTGTGGTGTTGAAGAATAGAAATGGTCAGCTTTTTCTATCAGTCTCTCCAACATAGGAACAAGCACAGGCCTTGCCTGTATGCATATTAACAACTAATGTGGATAGGTATTGGGTGGGGTAGGTGCTGTCGGTCAGGCTCAGATGGGACCACCTTTCTACAAAGAGATAAATAACTACCTGTTAATTTATAAGGCAGGAATAACATGCCATTCCAACAGGTCCCCATTCTTGTGAACATTGTTGTAGATTATTCAACTAACCTATCAATTAAAATCTGTTAAGAGTAGGGAACATTAAAGAATAATGTTCTTGTTAAAAATATTACTCTGTTGAAAATACTTAAGAGGTTCTAGAGGGAGGTGGTCAACATGGCAGAGAAGTAGGGGGAATCCATACACCCGCCTCTCTCAAACAAAGTGTAGAAGCCAAAGGACTTTGAACACCAGAGCCTGGGAGGAAGAGAGACTGAATCTACTAGGAAGAAAGTGGGAAAGCTGGAAAAAAGATAGGTGGGTAACTGCAAACTGGGGGAGACAAAAAAAAGGCCACGTGGGCATGGAGGGGAGGGACCCTCTTTTCAGAGAGACAAAGGGAAGAGAAAGAGTGGCTAGGGAAGTGCAGGACCATATCTGGACAGGAGAAAGAGCTTGGACTGAGACTGAGAAGGATCTGATGATCTCTAACTGTGGGGCTTTCTTCAGACTGGAGCTGGGTGCCTGTTCGTGCACCTGGGGAGGAGGGGAGCCAGGTCTGGGTGAGGTTGTAGGTCAGGGGCTCAGTCTGCAGCTGGAGAAAGTGGTTCCCTCCCCTGCAGGGTGGCAGGATAGCACAGAACCTGCCTGCATCTGCCACCCCCAGGCACAGTGGCTGGGCAGAGGGCTCAGTCTGTAGGAGGATAAAGCTGCCATTTCCCTGGAGTGCTGTGGGAAAAGATAAAGCCTACTTGCATCTGCCACCCCAGGGGCTTGCAGCAAGGGTGGTGGCCCAGTCTGCAGTAGGAGAAGGCAGTCCTCCCTGAAGTACAGCAGCACAAAGCCAGCTGGGAGCACATACCACCACACTGAGAGGCGCTTCCCCAGAGCCAGAGCACATGGAGCAGGACTTTGAGTCCTAGCAAAGTGCAGGGTTAGGGGAGTTGGCAGAGCTAGAAGGACCATCCTGTCTGCGCCCAAAGCACAGTGAGGATGACTCAAATTGAGTCCACCGGTCAGGCTCCATGGAGAAGAGACTGGGAGATCACCATTCCCCACCCCCCGCCCCCACCACCACCACCACCAAGGTGGGGCCTCAGGGATCACTCTGGGGCCCATAGTGGAGGTGGGTCCAGAAAACCCCAAACCACACCCCCTTGCACTGGGTAACTGCATATCCACCATAGTAGCACAGACCCTGCTGACAGCTACTCCTGACAAGTGATGCAGCATTGCCTGGATTAGCTCTAGGTCAATTCTGGATATATAGATATATTCTCCCCACCCCCGCCCCCGGGGGGGCGAGGTGGCTCTTCCCTCCTCTAGGGTGGTTACTCTGGTTATTGGTCTGTCTAAACAGACATTTTAATCCATTGTCTTGATACATGTTCTACACCTCCTTCTTTACACTCCTTGCTCTCTCTCTGGAATAATCAAGCCATAGAGTTTCTCTGTCTGGGTAATTTTATCTTCATTTCATTTTCCCCACCTCCTTATTTATTTTCCTTTCTCTCTCTCTGGATTAAGCCTTTTAGTCTCTCTGCCTAATCAATATTTATTCTCCACCCCCACCCTGCTCCTGTCATTTCTGTCTTTGTAGGTCTCTTCCATCAGCACTAACGCCACCATCTTCTTTACTTGTAGTCAGCGTTTTGGGTTTTTTTGTTTTTAGTCTTTAAGGTTTTTGTTTGTGTTATTTGTGTTATTTGTGTGTTTGCATGTTTTATCTCCTGTTTGTCTGTTTTCCTTTACAGGGCTACTCCAAGGAACAAATCAAAACCCACCTGGTGAAGAGTCCAAAATATTACTACAAGTAGGATAATAAAATAACCAAAGTCATACCAACAGAGAACAAGTAACAATACCAGAAAAAAACACCTCCTGAAGGGCCAGGCCCTGGCTAGTGTATGACCCTCCTTTAATATAGCAGTGCTTGCAAGTGCAGAGCACACAAACTTTAAAGTGCATAAGGGACATGGGGCACCTGGGTGGCTCAGTCAGTTGAGTGTCTGACTTCAGCTCAGGTCACGATCTCACACTCTGTGAGTTTGAGCCCCACGTTGGGCTCTGTGCTGACGGCTTGGAGCCTGGAGGTTGCTTCAGATTCTGTGTCTCCCCGTCTCTCTGCCCCTCCCCTGCTCATGCTATATCTGTTTCAAAAGTAAATAAATAAAAAAAAAATAAAAAAAATAAAACGCATAAGGACGGAAAACTAGCCAAAATGACAAAACGGAAGAATTCACCTCAAAAGAAATTCCAGAAGTAGTGATAGCTAACAAATTGATCAAAACCAATTTAAGCAATATAACAGAACAAGAATTTAGAATAATAGTCATAAAATTAATCGCTGAGCTTGAAAAAAGCATAGAGGACAGAAGAGAATCTATTGCTACAGAGATCAAGGGACTAAAAAATAGTCATCAAGAATAAAAAAATGCTATAAATGAGGTGCAAAATAAAATGGAGGCAGCCACAGCATGGATTGAAGAGGCAGAGGAGAGAATAGGTGAATTAGAAGATAAAATTATGGAAAAAGAGGAAGCTGAGAAAAGATAAAAAAAATCCAGGAGTATGAGGGTAGAATTGGAGAACTAAGTGATGCAATCAAACAGAACAATATCTGTATCATAGGAATTCCAGAAGAATAAGAGAGAAAGGGGCTGAAGGTGTACTTGAACAAATGATAGCTGAGAACATCCCTGATCTGTGGAAGGAAACAGGCATTGAAATCCAAGAGGCACAGAGAACTGCCTTCAGATGTAACTTGAATCGATCTTCTCCATGACATATCATAATGAAACTGACAAAATACAAGGATAAAGAGAGAATTCTGAAAGCTGCTAGGGATAAATGGGCCCTAACATACAAAGGTAGACACATAAGGGTAGTAGCAGACCTATATACTGAAACTTGGCAGGCCAGAAAGGAATGGCAGGAAATCTTCAATGTGACAAACAGAAAAAAATATGCAGCCAAGAATCCTTTACTCAGCAAGTCTGTCATTCAGAATAGAAGGAGAGATAAAGGTTTTCCCAAACAAAAACTGAAAGGAATTCATCACCACTAAACCAGCCCTAGAAGAAATCCTAAGGGGGACTCTGGGAGTGAAATGTTGCAAGGACCACAAAGTACCAGAGACACCACTACAAGCATGAAACCTACAGACATCATAATGACTCTAAACCCATGTCTTTCAATAATAACACTGAATGTAAATGGACTAAATGCTCCAACCAAAAGACATAGGGTATCAGAATGGATAAAGAAACAAGACCCATCTATTTTCTGTCTACAAGAGACTCATTTTAGACCTGAGGACACCTTCAATTGAAAGTGAGGGGATGGGGAATTATCTATCGTGCTACTGGAAGTCAAAAGAAAGCTGGAGTAGCCATACTTATATCAGACAAACTAGACTTTAAATTAAAGGCTGTAACAAGAGATGAAGAAGGGCATTATATGATAATTACAGGGTCTATCCATTAGGAAGAGCTAACAATTATAAATGTCTATGCACGGAATATAGGAGCCCCTAAATGTGTAAAATAATCAATCACAAACATAAGCAACCTTATTCAGAAGAATGTGGTAATTGCAGGAGACTTTGATACTGCACTTACAACAATGGATAGAACATCTAGACAGAGAATAAATAAAGACACAAGGACCCTGAATATATTGGATCAGATGGACTTGACAGATATATTTAGAACTCTGCATCCCAAAGCGACAGGATATACTTTCTTCATGAGTGCACATGGAACATTCTCCAAGATACATCATATACTGGGTCACAAAACAGCCCTTCATAAGTATACAAGAATTGAGATCATACCATGCACACTTTCAGACCACAATGCTATGAAACTTGAATTCAACCACAGGAAAATTCTGGAAAACCTCCAAAAGCATGGAGGTTAAAGAATACCCTACTAAAGAATGAATGGGTCAACCAGGCAATTAGAGAAGAAATTTAAAAATATATGGAAACAAATGAAAATGAAAATACAACAATCCAAATGCTTTTGGGATTTCCTGAGAGGAAAATACATTGCAATCCAGGCCTATCTCAAGAAACAAGAAAAATCCCAAATACAAAATCTGACAACACACTTAAAGGAACTAGTAGAACAGCAAAGACACCCCAAACCCAGCAGAGGAAGAGAAATAATAAAGATCAGAGCAGAAATAAACAATATAGAATCTAAGAAAAAAAACAGTAGAGTAGATCAATGAAACCAAGAGTTGGTTTTTTGAAAAAATAAACAAAACTGATAAACCTCTAGCCAGGCTTCTTAAAAAGAAAAGGGAGATGACCCAAATAAATACAATCATGAATGAAAATGGAATTATGACAACCAAGCCCTCAGAAATACAAGCCATTATCAGGGAATACTATGAAAAATTATATGCCAACAAACTGGACAACCTGGAAGAAATGGACAAATTCCTAAACACCCACACACTCCCAAAACTCAGACAGGAAGAAATAGAAAACTTGAACAAATCCATACCCAGTGAAGAAACTGAATCAGTTATCAAAAATCTCCCAAGAAATAGGAGACCAAGACCAGATGGCTTCCCTGGGGAATTCTACCAGACATTTAAAGGAGAGATAATACCTATCCTTCTCAAGCTGTTCCAAAAATAGAAAGGGAAGGAAAACTTCCAGATTCATTCTATGAAGCCAACATTACTTTGAATCCCAAACCAGACAGGGACCCACCAAAAAAAAAAAAAAAAAAAAAAAAGAACTACAGGCCAATATCCCTGATGAATATAGATGCAAAAATTCTCAACAAGATACTAGCAAATCGAATTCAACAGCATATAAAAAGAATTATTCACCATGATCAAGTGGGATTCATTCCTGGGCTGCAGGGCTTGTTCAACATTCACAAATCAATGTGATACATCACATTAATAAAAGAAAAGATAATCATATGATCTTGTCAATCGATGCAGAAAAAGCATTTGACAAATTCAGCATCCTTTCTTAATAAAACCCTCGAGAAAGTCTGGATAGAAGGAACATAATTACACATCATAAAAGCCATTTATGAAAAGCCCACAGCTAATATAACCCTCAATGGGGAAAAACTGAGAGCTTTCCCTCTGAGATCAGGAACACAACAGGGATGTCCACTCTCACCGCTGTTGTTTAACATAGTGTTGGAAGTGCTAGCATCAGCAGTCAGACAACAGAAGGAAATCAGAGGCATCAAAATTGGCAAAGATGAAGTCAAGCTTTCACTTTTTGCAGATGACATGATATTATACATGGAAAATCCGATAGACTCCACCAAAAGTCTGCTAGAACTGATACATGAATTCAGCAAAGTTGCAGGATACAAAATCAATATACAGAAATCAGTTGCATTCTTGTACACTAATAATGAAGCAACAGAAAGACAAATAAAGAAACTGATCCCATTCACAATTGCACCAAGAAGCATAAAATACCTAGGAATAAACCTAACCAAAGATGTAAAAGATCTGTATGCTGAAAACTATAGAAAGCTTATGAAGGAAATTGAAGAAGATACAGAGAAATGGAAAAACATTCCATGCTCATGGATTGGAAGAATAAATATTGTCAAAATGTCAATACTACCCAAAGCTATCTACACATTCAATACAATCCCAATCAAAATTGCACCAGCATTCTTCTGGAAGCTAGAACAAGCAACCCTAAAATTTGTTTGGAACCACAAAAGACCCCGAATAGCCAAAGTAATATTGAAGAAGAAAACCAAAGCAGGAGACATCGCAATTCCAGACTTTAGCCTCTACTCCAAAGCTGTAATCATCAAGACAACATGGTATTGGCACAAAAACAGACACATAGACCAATGGAATATAATAGAGACCCCAGAATTGGACCCACAGATGTATGGCCAACTAATCTTTGACAAAGCAGTAAAGAGTATCCAATGGAAAAAGACAGTCTCTTTAACAAATGGTGCTGAGAGAACTGGACAGCATCCTGCATAAGAATGAAACTAGACTACTTTCTTACACCATTCACAAAAATAAACTCAAAATGAAGGACCTGAATCTGAATGTGAGACAGGAAACCATCCAAACCCTAAAGGAGAAAGCAGGAAAAGACCTCTCTGACCTCAGCCACAGCAAATGACATATCTTCAAAGGCAAGGGAATTAAAAGCAAAAATGAACTATTGGGACCTCATGAAGATAAAAATCTTCTGCACTACAAAGGAAACAGTCAACAAAACTAAAAAGCAACTGATGGAATGGGAAAAGATGTTTGCAAATGACATATTGGACAAAGGGCTAGTATCCAAAATCTATAAAGAACTTACCAAACTCAACACCTGAAAAACAAATAATCCAGTAAAGAAATGGGCAGAAGACATGAATAGACAGACACTCTTCCAAAGAAGACATCCAGATGGTCAATAGGCACATGAAAAGATGCTCAATGTCACTCCTCATTAGGGAAATACAAATCAAAACCACAATGAGATATCACCTCACACCAGTCAGAGTGGCTAAAATGAACATAACAGGAGACCATAGATGCTGGCATGGATGTGGAGAAACGGGAACCCTCTTGCACTGTTGGTGGGAATGCAAACTGGTGCAGCCGCTCTAGAAAACAGTGTGGAGGTTCCTCAAAAAATTAAAAATAGATCTACCCTATGACCCAGCAATAGCACTGCTAGGAATTTACCCAAGGGATACAGGAGTACTGATGCATAGGGGCACTTGTACCCCAATGTTTATAGCAGCACTTTCAACAATAGATAAATTATGGAAAGAGACTAAATGTCCACCAACTGACAAATTGATAAGCAAGTTCTGGTTTATATATACAATGGAATACTAATGAGAAAGAATGAAATCTGGCCTTTTGTAGCAACGTGGATGGAACTGTAGAGTCTTATGTTAGTGAAATAAGTCAGGTAGAGAAACACAGATACCATATGTTTTCACTCCTACGTGGATCCTGAGAAACTCAGCAGAAGACCAGGGGAGAGGTGAAAGGGGGGAAAAAAGTTACAGAGAGGGAAGGAGGTAAACCATAAGAGACTCAAATGCTGAGGATAAACTGAGGATTGATGGAGGGTTGGGGGGAGAGGAAAGTGGGTGATGGGCATTGAGGAGGGCACATGTTGGGATGAGCACTGGGTGTTGTATGGAAACCAATTTGACAATAAATTTCATATTAAAAAAAAAGTTGTTCTCTCCAGTCCAGAAACCAGGAAATAGATGCCATATCTCCAACCAGAAAGGGATGAAAGATGGCAACATTACTGAGAGAAGTGAAAACAAAGCCGGGCAAGAACTCTTAACTGCCTGACAGTTTATATTTAAATTCTTGGTTCCTGGGGTTGGCCAATGGGAAAGAGATGCATGCCTAGTAACTCGCAGGAAATGTTGGCCACCATGGCCAAGGAAGAGGCATCTGTCTTACATCTGAAATCCAAGATAAGAACCACATACTTACTTTCTGCGTTTCCACAGCCAAGGCTAAACTCAGGGCTGACATCCTATGGTTGCCATTATGGAATGAAATTCTCCACATGTGTGCACCTGTTAGTGTGCATTATCAACATGATTAAATGAACTAGTGTAAACTCCTAATTGTGATAATAATTCTATTATTGTTATTATTATTAGTAGTAATATTGATGAGGGAGCGTAAGTCAAGCGGAGGACAAAGCACCAGCTAACAACACCTGCCCCAAGTGGGACATGTGTGTGACATTCCTCTGGCACTCTTGGCTGCCCAAGAACACAGGAAAGAGGAAAACGAATGGTTAATTGATAGAAATCACAGTCCTTCAGGACATGAGTTTCCATCAGTTTACAAATGTCTTAGTAAATTACAAGAGAAAGGCAATCTTATCAATAGCCTTGTCTCCAGAAACCTATAGACTCAGTTTCCTGGAGCCCCACCATCACCCTCCTCTCCATAGTGATATGGGAACAAAGGCAAGAAGGAAATGGCAGGTAAGATTAAATTTCTTTATCACCTGCAGGCCATTGACAAATACTTGAGGCAAATAACAGAGTCTAGCATTTCTCTAGGAACCCCCTATGGACCTAAAGTTAATGCCTCACTGGAGGGAAAACAACCTTAGCTTGACAATAGCTAGGTCTCTGGTATCTCAGGAGTCCTCTTTAGCATATCAAAGTTCTTCTGGAGGCCTCCCTTTTGACTTTACCTCCTCCAACTCCATAGTTTGTAACCAGGCACTTGTCAGGACCCCAGTGCAGCTCTTTCTGCCCATGGGTCCTGTACCTGTGCTTTAATAAAACCACCTTTGTGTACAAAACAAAACAAAACTTAAGATAAGGGAAATCTAGACCAAAATCGCCCGATACCTCATTCTAAGTTAAAAGCATTTTTTTTTTCATTTGCCCAGGTTAGCATCCAGTGCAGCTTTTAGTGCTTCTGTAATAAGTTATTAAACATGGAAAGAGGTGTGAAAGGAAGATGAAGATATGGATCAAGATGTGCTTTGATTAGAATATTAATTTGCATATTTATCTTCACATAGGATAATTTCTTTGGAGACTTTATCAAATTCTAGGTCTCAAAGATATGAAAGATACCTTTTGACATTTTTTAACCACCCATGAATAAATATTTTTCTCCATAATTATTCAGCCACACTTGTGAAGGAGTTGCCTGGGGCCAGACTCTGGCATTCCGGTCTCTTCTCAGTCTCTGAACAGCCTCTCTGAGCCCTGGCTTCTCTTGGTTGTATAAAGGCTGGTCTTGGTGTAATAAGTGATATTTAAAAAGTGTTATGACCCCCTGTAGTTTCCTTCACTGTCTTCCTATAGTAAATGCTATTTTGAGATTCTGAACATATTTTCTGTGGCTGCTTCTCAGATTTTTTTCTATGTTCCTGTCAAGAAAACTTTTATCTACGCGCTTCATAGGTCTCAGAGGGAGAAGTGACTACTTTGGTAACTGATTTGTCTCTGGTTTTGTTGTGATGTTCTATTTCTGCTTTTTTGAGATTAAATTCAAGTCTCTCAGACATTATTTTTTAAAATCAATGTGAATACAGTTTAGTAACTGGGAAGGGATGTGTAAGTTGTTTTAAAAACACAGACATATAACCAGGCTCTGGGAGTGAGAGATGGCTGCTCAGTGGGAATGACATGTAAGTGAAAACCCAACAGCTGAGTAGGAGCTAGCTTGAAGTCAAAAGGACTGTTCCAGAAGAAAGAGAGATTTGATGTGAGGCAGGACATGATGAACTCAAACTTCTTAATGAAGTGCAGTGAGATTGGAGCATAGGTTTTGAGGCTGGAGTAGAAAGCAAAGAAGGGTATCATAAGCTACTGTTCAGAAGGTAGGACTTTTTCCTGAGGGAAAATAGTCTCTAATAAAAAGGGGCAGTATTATAAGTATGGAAGTGATAGGATCACTGGGTTATTGAACTGAGAATGGATATTGGGTGTGGGAGACAAAATAAGAAGCTGATTTAAATAATCTAGTTTAGAAGTGCTGGTTGTCTGAGCTGAAAAGATAGCAGTGATGTTGGGAAGCAGTGAGCATATTGGAGATATTTTAGTGGTAAGACTGACAGAACTAGTGACTAATTCTGCATGTACGTTCTGGCTTCAACAAACAAGTAGTTGTTGATGCCTTTTATTGAGTCAGAACAACTGAGGAAAACTGGATTTTGAATTCAGTTTGAAAAATGTTCATGTTTATTTGTATGAAGGATGGAAGTGGAGATAAGTATATAAAGATCTGGATCTCAGAGCTGGAAATACAGATTTGGGAATTATCAATAATTGATACAGATCCACAAGTTCAAATCTCAAACTCTGAAAAACTGGAAGTGTTTTTATTTTGAAATTTCATGCAAATATATTTGTAAACAAACAAAGTTTTATTTATTTTGAGAGAGAGAGAGACAGAGAGAGAGGATCCCAAACAGGCCCCATGCTGTCAGAACGGAGCCTGATGTGGGGCTTGATCTCACTAACTGGGGTTCATGACCTGAGCTGAAATCCAGACTCAGGCACTCAACCAACTGAGCCACCCCTTAAATTGACAACCTTTTTAATCTTTATCCCATTAGTATTATTTATACCTTTTGCTGTAGAAATGTTAGTGTGTTCAGTTATGAGGTGCTGCCCAAATCCTGCTATTGGTGTTAATATATAGTATATGAAAATGTTTCAGATTTCTAAGATCCAAAAAGAAAATCTAAATTCTTATCAGTCTTAAGTGTTTGTGGACTATATTTGAAGTCTTATGAGTACATAACATCCCTGAGAAAGTTTGAAAGTTCTGTGATGGATATTGTGAAATATCACTCCATATACATTCCAAACTCCATCCTACTCTACAGAAACTTGAAAGTTAAAAACTATTTTCTCTTAAGTGTACGGTCTTAAGTGTACTTAAGAGCATGCTTATTGTGATGAGCATTGAGTAATGTATAAAACTGTTGAATCATTATATTGTACATCTGAAAATAATATAACACTGTATGAAGAATAAACCTATTTTCTCCTTAGGAGCTGCCCTGGGATGTAATTTCATAAAGTAGAAGCATTCCTGCAAAATTTCGAAGATGAAAGTGGAGACTACACTCCTGCAGTTGGTTCTGGTGACCATGCTAACAGAGGGTGGGCAGAGTCTGGCTTCCACGTTAGTGCCTTGAATATGTTGTTCCCCATCACAGGAACTCCTGACTATGGTGGTGGAAAGTTAAAATATCAACTAGAACCTTGTAAACAGTTGTAGAATTAAGAACGGTGGTAGTGACTCAATATACAATTAAACACAATAAAGTATAAAACGTACGTTATATATATATTATTTCTTACGTTCTTTTTTAATACGACTCTCGTTTAATACAAATAAAATTTTGCCCATTGGCACAGGATATTAAAATAGTACTTTGAACTAAAAATGGATTAAGAATCACCCCAGGATTGATATAGTTACGCATGGGACTTTGGGTCTCCCCTTTGTGAGGAAAAATAAACTTGCTTTCATGTGTATGAAGCAGAGGACATTTTGATGTACACTGTGAACTGATTACTGCAATCAAGTTAATTAACATATCCGTCACCTCAGGACCTTTTGTGTGTATGTGTGGTGAGAACATTTCAGATCTACTCACTGAGCAAATTTTAAGTATATAATACAGCATTAACTCTAGTCAACATGGTATGCTGAGTAAGTTCTGGGGCCCTAATGCACAACTAAAAGTTTATACACTTTAACCAACATCTCCCCATTTCCCCTATTCCCTGCCATAGTCTACTCTCTGCTTCTGTAAGTCTGACCTTTTTATATTTCACCATGTAAGTGGGATTGTGCAGTATTTGTCTACCTGTGCCTGGCTTATTTCACTTAACATAATGTCCTCTAGGTTCATCAGCTTGTCACAAATAACAAGAATTGACAGGATGTCCTTTTTGAGGCTGAATAAAGTTATATTCTGTATATATACTCCTATTTTCTTTATTCACCTGTCAATCGGCACTTAGATTGATTCCATATCTTGGTGGTTATAGATAATGCTGCAATGAATATTAAAGTGCAGATATCTGTCTTTAAGATATTGATTTCTTTTGAATATATACTCAGAAGGGGTATATATTGCTGGATCATTTGGTAGTTCTATTTTTTAATTTTTTTGAGGAACCTCCATGCTGTTTTCCATAACGGTTGTTATGTTAGTTTACATTTCCACCAACAGTGCACAAGGGTTCCCTTCTCTCCATCATCCTCCACCTTGCCAATATTTTTATCTTCTGTCTTTTTAATAATAGCCATTCTAACAAGAGTGAGGTGCTATCTCATTGTGGTTTTGATTTACATTTTCCTGATGGTTAGGGATGTTGAAACATTTTTCATGTACGTGTTGGCCATTTATAAGTCTTCTTTTGAGAAATGTGTATTCAGATCCTCTGCCCATTTTTTAAACCAGGTTATCTCTTTCTTTTCTATTTTACTGGTTCTAGTGTTAAGTGTGGATAGAAGAATGTGTCTGGGTGTGGAGTAGCCAATGGAATATAGATCCCAGTTCAATATGCTGCCCTTACTTCAGAGGCTGAAGTGCAAAGGCCAAAAGTACATTTCCCTTTTCCCTGTGTAATTAGGAATTTGGATATGATTTAGGTTACATCAATTGGATGCCCTTCTGTGATATTTAGAAAGGAGAAGATGAGGACAGTTCTATTGCTGTGTGTGTGGTTTCTGTTTTAAGCACTATCTGGCAGTGCAATCTTTCCTATCAAGCCCCTTTATGTGTCATTTGTATCATTAACTTCTTGACTGTCGTCGTGGGGCTTAACTCTGGAGCCAGCAGATGGAGGGACACCTTAATTTGAAAAATGGTTTTATAGTTTTAAGAGACAGTGTTTCCTTTTGTGTCGAGTCAGTTCCTAAAAACTCAAACTTGAGTGTCTCTTGAACTTTCACAATAATTCTGTAGGTAATTTAATGCCCTGTAATAAATCTTTTCCTGTTTATGCTGGCTAGAGAAAATTGTTTTCTGCAATGAATTCTGACTAACAAAGTTGCCTAGGGCAAACCCTGAGGGAAAACAATTTATGATGCTTCAGAGCAGAAAACTACTAAAATGAAATGGAGTGAACAGAGTGCTGAAAAGGGGGGGAAATGTGCAATATCACAGAAGGCAATAGGAAAGAGATTAGGAGCAGCTTCAAAATAGGCCATAGCCTGGGAAGATGGCTGAAAAGGAGGACCCTAAACTCACATCCTCCAATAGACACCTATATACCAGTCACATCAGTGTAACTAACCCAGAAAATGACCTGAAGATTGGCAGAACAGACTCTCCATAGTTAATCATATAGAAGAGGCCACATCAAAAATATTAGGAAGGATGGAGACATGGTCAAGAACCAAACTAACCACAGATGATAGAGATGCCTCAAGAATAGAGAAGGGAAAGGAAGACACCCACCAGGCACCCCTGACATAGAATACCTGCAGTAGGAAGAGGAGTCCTCATAACATTTGACTTTAAAAAACAGACAGGCTCAATTTCATGAGTTTTTATAATCAGTAGGACTTAACAGTGAGAACTTAAAAATCAGTGGGCTTGGCTCTAGGAGAGCCTGAGGGTAATAGCAAATAGTTCTTGCTCTTAAAGAGACATGATAATGAATAACTCCAAGATACAGCATAGAAGCAGAAGTTCGAAAACACCTGTGGTATACTGGAAGGAGATTTATTTACTAATTTCACAATGTACACTGGAGGGACAGGGATCATTGGGAGACTTCTCCAAGAATGAAACAGCTGTTGGGCAGCATGTCTCACCCGTCTCCAAGCCTAGATATCCAGACACCTGCAGGAGCCAGTATGAATTCTTGCCATCTGGCTTGCAAACACCGTACGCCCTCTCCCACCAACCCCCTCACCATGTTCTCCTGAAAATTGCCCCATCAAGCCCACCACACTCAGCAGGAGTCTCTTCACAGCCGTGCCAGATTAATTTCATTCTGCAAGCAGTCCCAGCAGTGTCTAAAACCACTGCAAAGTGACTCTTGCCCTGGGAAGAGGGGAAGATAACCACAGACACCAGCTCCATTGCAGCCCCAGCAGTGGACTGGAGGCGGACATCCGATCTGACTGATGGACATGCCCACTAACAGAAACTTCACAGGGGCCAGCAAACCCAACAGTCGGGCGGGGCAGATATCTGGTCTGGCCACAAGCCTTGTCTACCAATGAAAGCCTCTCAGTGAATAATGCAGGGAGAGCACCCTACAGTTCAAGGAGACTGCAGTTCTGGCAGATGAGCTGAGGGAAGACATCTTGCCTGACCCAACTCAGGCCCAAGACAGCCTAGTTTATTTCCTTAACAGCAGAGGGACCAAGCCCTGCCCTCAACAGGCAAAGATGGCCATTGTAAATGACTGGACTGAAGGCAAATGAGGCTAAACCACAACACTAGGGTGTATACATACACAGAGGGGACATTCCTGAAGCTCCAGGTTCTGGTGAACAGGGGACATTGCCCCATAGGCTTCTCCTTCATAAGGCCGCTATTTTCTTTAAAAAATTTTTTTTCAACGTTTTATTTATTTTTGGGACAGAGAGAGACAGAGCATGAATGGGGGAGGGGCAGAGAGAGAGGGAGACACAGAATCAGAAACAGGCTCCAGGCTCTGAGCCATCAGCCCAGAGCCTGACGCGGGGCTGGAACTCACGGACCGCGAGATCATGACCTGGCTGAAGTCGGACGCTTAACCGACTGCGCCACCCAGGCGCCCCAAGGCCGCTAGTTTCAAGATGTAACTAACTTTCCTAATACATAGAAACAGACACAGAGAGCACGACAAAATAAAGATACAGAGTAATATGTCCCCAATGAAAGAATAGGACAATAACCCAGCAAAAGAGCTACATTAAACAGAGATAAGCAATATGCCTGATAGAAATTTCAAAGTAATGGTCATAAAAATACTCACTAGATGAGAAAAAAACAGAGGGTCTCATTGAAAGCTTCAACAAAAAGGCAGAAAACAAAGAGTGAATCAGAGATGAAGAACTCAATAGTAACTGAAATTAAAAAACACACTAGAGGGAATTAATAGTAAATTAGAAGTAAATAGTAAATTAGTAAATTAGAAGAAGCAGAAAAATGGATCTGTAAGCTGGAAGACAATATTGGAAAGCAACCAAACTGAATAAGAAAATAAGAAAAATGGAAGGGAGTTAAGATAGCAGAGAAATAGGGGGACCAGGATTTTCCTCATCCCTTGAACACAGCTATATTGAGGTCAAATCACTTGGAACCCCCAGGAAGTCAATCTGTGGAATGGAAGAAAGATCTCCACAGTTGGAAGGAGACAGTTTTGCCAGAATCACGGTGCATATGTGTGAATTGGGGGAGATAAAATGGCACAGGCACAGAGGGGAGGGAACCCTTCCTGTGCAGAGACAAAAGGGAAAGAAAGAAAGAGGGCTGGTAAAGTCGGCATTAAGTTAGCAGAAGAGGAAAACCTCTCCAGACCACGGACTGGGGAATGAGAACTATGGAGAGGGCCAGTTTCTATTTTGCAAACAGCCTTAGGAGCTGAAACTTGGAGGTTTTTGAAACTTTTGGTTTCAAAAGTGGGTGACTTTCTCTGGAGTGAAGCTAGGGACCGTGTTACGTGCTCCTGGGGAGGAGAGAGTTGGCCCTGGAATGCATAGTACAATGTAGCAATCTCAAGGGCACACTGGGAGAGAAAAATCTCCTTCCTTGAGTACTGTGGGAAGAGGGTTTATTGTCTCTCCAAGGACAAAAGGTCCTGCAGGTGCCAGCCAAAGGCCTTTTATCATCAGAGCAGAGTGGCTCTATATAAGAACAGGGTCCGCACAGAGCCGGGTCCTTTAAGACATGGGGTTTTGAATCCCAGATGAGTGCATAGAAGGTCTGGGATACTGAAGCAGGGCAAGTTGACCACCCTCATTATTCTGTGGGTGCTGCCTGAACAGCGTGGTATGAGACACATAGTCCAGTGAGGAGAGATTGGGGTGTCGCCATTTTTTCTCCCGAACATCAACATGGTGGGACTTCAGAGAGCAGAACATTGGCCCCCAGTTGAGGCAGGACCCGCTTACACCAAACCCTGCCCCTCCAATGCCTAGCAATTGTTTATCCACTGGAGCAAGTCTGACTGACCCAATGCAGCCAGACTCTCCTCCAGACCAGCACAGTCACTGGTCCCAACCATGAGCAGACAACTATTTTGTTTTCTTTTCTTTTTTCTTTCTATCCTCTTTTTTATTTTCTTTTAGAATCAGGTTCATATATATTTGTTTGATCAGGCATTTTTATTATATTCTTTTTATACCTTTTCTATTTCTTCTTTATTTCCTTTCTCTTTCTTTAGATTTAACCTTATAGTTTTGATTTCTGTTTGGTCTTCTTTTGTCTCATTTTATCTTTTTATGGGATCAGGCTTGTCTCCCCACTTTTCCTTTTTTTTCCAGGATTATTTCAACAAATAAATCATAGCACATCTGGTTGAAAATCCAAACACTTTACCACTGCAAGCAAGGAGGAGCTTTTCAGAGGACTGACCAGTGGGATAGAGTAGCCAAAATGCAAAAACAGAGTGGATCCAACGTACACCATAAACACTTCCTGAAGAGCCAGGCCCTTGAAAGTGTATGACCCTTGTTTGATTTAGTAGTACTTGCAGGTACAGGACAATAACAAGCTTTCAAAACATGTAAAAGACAGAAACTTAGCCAAAATGACAAAATGGAAGAATTCACCCCAAATGAAAATCCAGGAAGAAATTGCAGCCAGAGAATTCCTCAGAAAAAGATATAAACAATATATCTGAACAATAATTTAGAATAAAAGTAATAAGTTTAAAAGCTGAGCTTTAAAAAAGCATAGAAGAAACCAGAGAATCTCTTGCTGCAGGGATCAAAGACCTAAGAAATAGTCACAATGAATTAAAAAATGCTATAACTGAGATGCAAAATAAACTAGATACAGTGAGGGTGAAAGAAGCAGAGGAGAGAATGGGTGAAATAGAAAATAGAATTATGGAAAATAATGAAGCTGAAAAAAAGAGGGAAAGGAAATTACTAGTTTGGGAGGGCAGACTTAGAGAAAAAAGTGATTCCATGAAAGGAAGCAATATCTGAATTTTAAGAGTTCCAGAAGAGGAAGAGTGAAAGGGGCAGGTTTATTTGAGTTAATTTTAGCTTAGAACTTCCCTAATCTAGGGAAGGAAACAGGCATCCAAGTCCAAGAGGCACAGAGAACTCCCTTCAAAATCAACAAAAACAGGTCAACACCATGACATATCATAGTGAAACTGGCAAAAAACAAAGATAAAGAAAGAATTCTGAAAGCAGCTAGGGACAAATGGTCCTTAACCCATAAGGATAGGCACATAAGGGTAGTAGCAGACCTGCCCACTGAAACTTGGAAGGCCAGAAGGGAGTGACAGGAAATATATTCAATGTGCTGAATAGGAAAAGTATGTAGCCAAAAATCCTTTATCCAGCAAAGCTGTAATTTCAGAATAGGAGAGATAAAGATTTTCCCAGACAAACAAAAACTGAAGGAGGTCCTGATCACTAAGCCAGCCCTGCAAGAGATCCTGAGGGGACTCTGTGAGAGGAAAGCAGTAAAGACTATAAAGGAGCAGAGATATTACAACAAAAATGAAATCTAAAGATAACACAATGGCTCTAAACTCATACCTTTCAATAATTGCCCCGAATGTAAATGGACTAAATGCCCCACCAAAAGACATAGGGTATCAGAATGGATAAAAAAGAAAAAAAGCCAAGATCCATGTATGTGCTACCTACAAGAGACTCATTTTAGACCTAAAGACACCTGCATATTGAAAGTGAGGGGATGGATAACCATCTATCATGCTAATGGAGGTCAAAAGAAAGAGTAGTCATACTTATATCAGACAAACTAGATTTTAAAAATAAGACTATAATAAGATGAAGAAGGGCATTGTATCATAATTAAGGGGCCTATCCATCAAGACGGGCTAACAATTATAAATATTTATGGCCCCAACTTGAAGGAACCCAAATATATAAATCAATTAATCACAAACATAAAGAAACTCATTGATAATATCATAACAGAAGGAGACTATAATACCCCACTTACAACAATGGAAAGATCATCTAAGCAGAAAATCAACAAGGAAACAATGGCTTTTAATTACACTTTGGACCAGATGGACCTAACAGATATATTCAGGACATTTCATCCAAAAGCAGCAGAATACACATTCTTGTTGGGTGCACATGGAACATTCTCCAGAATAGATCCCATATTGGGTCAAAATCAGCCTCATCAGGTAGAAAAAGGTAGAGATCATACCATGCATATTTTCATATCACAACACCATGAAAACTGAAATCAACCACAAGAAAAACTTTGGAAATCCCCAAGTACCTGGAGGTTAAAGAACATCCTACTAAAGAATAAATGGGTTAACCATGAAATTAAAGAAAAAATTTTAAAAAATACATGGAAGAAAATGAAAATGAAAACACAATAGTCCAAACACGTTAGGATGCAGCAAAGGCAGTCCTAAGAGGAAAATACATTGCAATTCAGGCCTATCTCAAGAAGCAAGAAAAGTCCCAAATACACAACCTAACCTTACACCTCAAGAAACTAGAAAAGCGGCAGCAAATAAAGTCCAAAGCCAGCAGCATGGGGGAAATAGTAAAGGTTAGAGCAGAAACAAACAATATAGAACAAAGAACAACAACAATAACAACAACAAAGATCAATGAAACTAAGAGCTGCATTTTTTTTCAATATATGAAATTTTTTGTCAAATTGGTTTCCATACAACACCCAGTGCTCATCCCAAAAGGTGCCCTCATCAATACCCATCACCCACCCTCTCCTCCCTCCCACCCCCCATCAACCCTCAGTTTGTTCTCAGTTTTTAAGTGTCTCTTATGCTTTGGCTCTCTCTTCCACTCTAACCTCTTTTTTTTTTTTTCCTTCCCCTCCCCCATGGGTTTCTGTTAAGTTTCTCAGGATCCACATAAGAGTGAAACATATGGTATCTGTCTTTCTCCGTATGGCTTATTTCACTTAGCATCACACTATCCAGTTCCATCCATGTTGCTACAAAGGGCCATGGATAAAGAAATTGTGGTTTATATACACAATGGAGTACTACATGGCAATGAGAAAGAGCTGCATTTTTGAAAGGATAAACAAAATTGATCCCTTAGCCAGACTTCTCAAAAAGAAAAGATAGGGGGTTTCAAGTAGATAACATCACAGATGAAAGAGGAGAGATCACAACCAACACCACAGATATACAAACAATTATTAGACAATACTATTAAAAATTATATGCCAACAAACTGGATAATCTGGAAGAAATGGAAAAATTCCTAGACACCCACACACTACCAAAACTCAAACAGGAATAAATAGAAAATTTGAACATGCCCATAATTGAATCATTAATCAAAAATCCCCCAACAAATAAGAGTCCGGGGCCAGATGGCTTCCCAGGGGAATTCTACCAGACATTTAAATAAGAGTTAATACCTATTCTTCTTAAAGTGTTCAAAAAAATAGAAATGGAAGGAAAGCTTCCAAACTCATTCTATGAAGCCAGTGTTACCTTGATTCCAAAACCAAAGATCCCACTAAAAAGGAGAATTATAGGCCAACATCCTTGATGAAACTGGATATAAAAATTCTCAACAAAATACTAGGAAATCGAATTCAATGGTACATTAAAAGAAATATTCACCATGACCAAGTGGGATTAATTCCAGGGCTGCAGGGCTGGTTCAATATTTTCAGATCAATCAACATGATATATCACATTAATAGAAGGATGAGACCCATATGATCTTGTCAATAGATGCAGAAAAAGATTTTGACAAAATACAGAATCTTTCTTGATGAAAACCCTCAAGAAAGTTGGGTTAGAAGGAACATACCTTAACAGCATAAAAGCCATATATGAAAGACCCACAGGTAATATCATTCTCAATGGGAAAAACTGAGAGCTTGCCCCCTAAGATCGGGAACATGACAGGGATGTCTGCACTCACCAGTGTTATTCAACATAGTGTTGGAAGTCCTAGCCTCAGCAATCAGAAAAGAAAATGAGATAAAAGACATCCAAATTGGCAAAGAAGTTGTTGAACTTTCGCTCTTAGGAGATGACATGATATGCTACATGGAAACCTGAAAGACTCAACCAAAAAATTGCTAGAACTGATATACAAATTCAGCAAAGTTGCAGGATATAAAATCAACATACAGAAATCGGTTGCATTTCTATACACCATTAATAAAGTAGCAAAAAAATAAATCAAGGAATCAATTCGATTTACAATTGCACCCAAAACCATAGAATATCTAGGAATATACCTAACTAAACAGGTAAAAGTCTGTATACTGAAAACAAGAAAGCTTATGAGAGAAATTGAGGAAGACACAAATAAATGGAACAACACTCCATGGTGATGGATTGGAAGAAAAATATTGTGGAAATGTCAATGCTACCTAAAGTAATCTATGCCTTCAATGCAATCCCTATAAAAATAACACCAGCATTATGCACAGAGCTAGAACAAACAATCCTAAAATTTGTATGGAATAAGAAAAGACCCTGAATAGCCAAAGTAATGTTGAAAAAGAAAACCAAAGATGGAGGCATTACAATTCCAGACTTCAACCTGTATTACAAAACTGTAATCATCAAGACAGTATATAATACTGGCACAAAAGCAGACACATAGAATGCAATGGAATAGAAAAGAGAACCCAGGAATGGACCCACAAATATATGGCTGACTAATCCTTGGCAAAGCAGGAAGGAGTATCCAATTTGAAAAAGACAGTTTCTTAGCAAATGGTGCTGGGAGAACTGGACAGAAACATGAAGAATAAAACTGGACCACTTTCGTACACCATACACAAAAATAAATTAAAAATGGATGTAAGACCTAAATGTGACACAGGAAACCATCGAAATCCTAGAGGAGAACACAGGCAACAACCTCTTTGACTTCAGCCACAGCAACTTCTTACTTGATGTGTCTCTGGAGGCAAGGGAAATAAAAAGCAAAAATAATGTCCTGGGACCTCCTCAAGATAAAAAGCTTCTGCACAGCAAAGGAAACAATCAACAAAACTAAAAGGGAGAATGGGAGAAGATGTTTGCAAATGACATATCAGATAAAGGTTTATTATCCAAAATCTATAAAGAATTTATCAATCTCAACACCCAGAAAACAAATAATCCAGTGAAGAAATGGGAAGAAGACATGAATACACTTTTCCAAAGGAGTTATACAGATGGCTAACAGACACATGAAAATGTGTTCAACATCACTCATCATGAGGGAAATACAAATCAAAATCACAATGAGATATCAGCTCACACTTGTCAGAATGGCTAAAATTAACTCAGGAAACAACAGATGTTGGTGAGGATGTGGAGAAAGAGGAACTCTTTTGCACCATTTATGGGAATGCAAACTGGTACAGCCACTCCGGAAAATAGTAGGGAGGTTCCTCAAAAATTTAAAAATAGAACGACCCTATGACCTGGCAATTGCACTACCAGGAATTTATGCAAATGATACAAAAATGCTGATTTGAAAGGTCACCTGTACCTCAATGTTTATAGCAGCACTATCAACAATAGCCAAATTATGGAAAGAGTCCAAATGTCCATAAACTGATGAATGGATTAAGAAGATGTGGTTTATATCTATAATGGAATACTACTCAGTGATGAGAAAGAATGAAATCTTGCCATTTGAGACAACATAGGAAAAAAAAAGGAAAAATAGGACAAAAAGAGAGAGGAGGCAAAACATAAGAGACTCTTAAATACATAAAACAAACTGGGGGTTGTTGGGGGGGGTGTAGGGGGAGACTGGGTTAAATGGGTGGCGGGCATTAAGGAGGGCACCTTTTGGGATGAGCACTAGGTGTCACATGTAAGAGATGATTCACTGGGTTCTACTCCTGGAGCCAAGACTACACTGTATGTTAACCAACTTTAAAATTAAAAAAAAAAAAAAATGAAGAATGAGAATAGTTAAGGGAACTCAGTGACATCATCAAGTGTAAAATGATTCACATTAGAGAGATTCCAGGAAGAGAACAGAGAGAAAAGAGGGCAGGAGATTTGAAGAAATAATGATAGAAAACTTCCCCAATCTTGGAAAGGAAACATAAATCCAGACCCATTATACACAGAGAGTCCCAAACAAAATCAACCCAAGGAGATCTACATCTAAGACACATATAATTTAAGTGATAAAAAGTAACACCATTTTAAAAGCAGTTACAAAAAGGAAAACAGTTACACACAAGGGAAACCCCATATGGCTATCAGCTGATTTTCAGAAGAAACTTTGTAGGTCAACAAGGAGTGGCATGATATCTTTAATATGCTGAAAAAAAACCCTGAAACCAAGGATACCCTATTCCGCAAGGGTATCATTCAGGATAGGAAAGATAAAATTTCTCAGAAAAACAAAAGTTAAAGAAATCCATCACTACTAAGACAGCCATACAAGAAATGGTAAAGGTAATTCTTTGAGAGGAAAGGAAAGGCTATAATTAGAGGAGTAAGAAAAATAAAAAAGGAAAAAATGTCACAGGTACATACAAACATGATAAAAGTAGCAGATTAATCAGTTATAAACCAATATGGAGGTTAAAGCACAAATGTATTAAAATTATATCTATAAAACTCAGTTAAGGAATTCACAAAATAAAAGTATGACATCATATATATAAGATGTTTATATTAGTGGGAGGTGAGTAAAAATATAGACTTCTATATGCATAGGATGTTCTATATAAACCTAGTGGTAACTGCAAATCAAAAAGCAGTAATTAGTATGCAAAAAAATAAAGAGAAAAATCTAAGCATATCACTAAAGAAAGCCATCAAGCCATTAGGGAAAAGAGTAAGAGAAGAAAGGAGTGGAGGAATTACAGCAACAACTGTAAAATAAGTAACAAAATGGCAATTATACCTATCAATAATTACTGTGAATGTAAATGGACTAAATGTTCCAATCAAAAGGTGTAGTGACTGAATGGATAAAAAACAAGAGCTATCTATAACCTGTCTACAGGAGACTAATACTAAGCCTAAAGATACATGCAGATTAAAAGTGAAGGGATGGAAAAACTATCATGCAAATGGAAGTGAAAAGAAAGCTGGGTAACAATACTTAGATCAGTCAAAATAGACTTTAAAACAAAAACTGTAACAAGAGACAAAAAAGACACTATATAATAATATAGGGGTGAATCCCTATAACAAGAAGATACAATTGTAAATATTTATGCACCCAACATGAAACACCCATATACATAAAGAAACTATTAACAGACATAAAATAATCAATAGTAATACAACAGTAGTAGGGGAATTTAACACCCCAATTATGTCAATGGAGAGATCATTTGAACAGAAAAATCAATAAGGAAACAGTGGATTTGAATGACACATCGGACTAGGTGGATTTAATAGATATACTCAGTACATTCCATCCCAAACAATGAAATATACATTCCTTTCAAATGAACATGGAATGTTCTCCAAACTTGATCCCATTTCAGGCCGCAAAACAAGTCTTAACAGACTCAATAAAGATTTGGGGCACCTGGGTGGCTCAGTTGGTTGAGTGTCCGACTTCAGCTCAGGTCATGATCTCACACTCTGTGAGTTCAAGCCCCGCATCGGGCTCTGTGCTGACAGCTCAGAGACTGGAGCCTGCTTCGGATTCTGTGTCTCCCCCTCTCTCTGCCCCTCCCCTGCTCATGCTCTGTCTCTCTCTGTCTCAAAAATAAAAATAAAAACATTAAAAAAAATTTAAAAAAGAATCATATCATATATCTTTTCTGACCACAAAGTATGAAACTAGAAATCAGAAGAAAAAATCTGGAAAGAACACAAATACATAGATATTAAATAACCTGCTACTAAACAATGAATGGGTCAACCAAGAAATCAAAGAGGAAATTAAAAATACATGGAGACAAATGAAAATGAGAATGCTACAGTCCAAAATCTTTGAGATTCAGCAAAAGCTGTTTTAAGAGGGAAGATTATACAATACATGCCTGCTTCAAGAACAAAAATTTCAAATAAACAACTTACCCCTCCACTTGAAGGAGTGAAAAAAAGAACAAAACCCAAAGCCAGAAGAAAGTAAATAATAAAGAGTAGAGATAAATGAAATAGAGACTAAAAAATATAGAACAGATCAATGAAATCAGGAGCTGGTTCTTTAAAAAGATCAACAAAATTGATAAATCTTTAGCCAAAGCAAAAACAAAGAAAAAGGACTCAAATAAATAAAATCAGAAAGAGGAGAGAGAACTGACACTACAGAAATGCACAGGATTTTTAAATAATGTTATGAAAAATTATATGCCAAAAAATTAAACCTAGAATGAATGAATTCCTAGAAACATATAACCTCCTCAAACTGAATCATGAAAATATAAAAAATTTGCACAGACTAGTTACTAGCAATGCAATTGTATCAGTAATGAAAAAAACTCCCAACAAAAGCTCATGACCAGGTGGCTTCACAGGTGAGTTCTATCAAACATTTAAAGAAGAGTTAATACCTACTTTTCTTAAACTATTTCAAAAAGTATAGGAAATCTTCCAAATTCATTCTATGAGGCCAGCCAGCACTGCCCTGATACCAAAACGAGATAAAGCCATCACAGAAAACTATAGACCAATAGCTTTAACCAAATCCTTGACCAAATTCAGCAAACCAAATCCAAATGCCCCTATATTTACACATCTTTTAAATTGTGTCTTTCCAGTGAATTTACATCGGAGGTGGGGACTTGGAATGTTGTCTTTCTCTACTCCACCCCCCAATGGCCAAATATTCTTGTACATTTCTATGAAAGTATAGGAACAGCTTAGAAAACAAACTTATACACTGAGGTCTAAATAGGCGTTAAATACTCTTCATGGATAGTTTCTAATTATTTAGCATAGTTTTTAGTTGCTAGAGGAAACTAGGCAACACAACAACAGTTAGGCAGAAATAGGATATTCTTTTAAGAACTGGTCTTACCAGGTATCATTTACAGGGAAAGATTGAAAACTTTGTAATAAACTAAAGAGACTACTGGATATCCTTTCAGTAGCACACTAGAACCTCCAGCAGATTATCAGATTCTTAAATAACTCTGCACCTTTTGTTGCCTTTGAACTATTTTAAAGCTCTCTAAATTGTAGATAGAATTACAAAAATTATTGTATTGCTATCAGCTATCTGGCGGAGAGAGCTACTTTTGAGTCCATTTGTAAATTCATTACAACATTTTCTTCCTCTATATAAATTAATGTTTCTTTGGCTTCTTTCTCTGTTTATTGAGTGAGTTAAAATCTTTGATATGTTCATTTTATATCTCTGGGAGAGTTGTGATTTTATTAGCCTTTAAAAATTTTTCTCTTTTAACTCCACAGTATGGAAAATTTAGATCACATTTTAAAAACCTATAAATATGAGTGTTTTCTATCTTGAACTGCAATAATATGAAAACACAGCTACTAACAGCTACTTAATACCATATAATTATTACTCTGATTAAGCAGACACATACAAAACTCTGATTTGACCTGCTGAGAACCAAAGAAAAAATTCATAATTATAATAGCTTGTTAGTATTTGAGAAATGTGGGTAAAAAGATTTTATACATCTATCTTTTTTGATATTTTATACATAGAAAACCTACCTAGACCAAACTCTGTTCCAAATGTGTTCCAAATGATTGAAGACCACTTAAGGCAAAATCATGAAGTGAAAATTCACACATGTTGTTTTTATGCACCACTTGATTATCTCTTTTCCTTTTATTGAAGCCACTTCCTTAAGGCCATTATATGCCTAGGAAAAGTGGAAATCAGAAAGAGATTGGGCTTTCAAGTTATGTATTGGGCTTTCAAGTTATGTGGACCTGGTTCAACTTCCTGCCATGTCACTAAGTGAAGTGACCTGGACTGGTAATAAAAGTTCAGTAGATGAGGCAGCAGCCATGAGATGAACATGGTATTAGGTACTACGTAAATGATGTCTAATTCAGTTTGTGTACATTCTTATCATCCATGTTGTTCAGTTATATCCAGTAAACTTTTTTTGTTTTATATATGTAAGCCTATAGGGAAATTCTTGTGAACACTCAAGTTTGAAAAACCTGATGGATTAGAGAAAGGAACAAAAGGAATGGAAGTGGGTTTATAAGGTGTTAAGTCAAACGGATTGCCTGGTTAATAATCCCATAGACAAGGAGTTAGAACTAGATGGGTCAGGGTCTCCCTACCCCTCACCCCTTCATGGCCAGTGAAAGGGGTTGCACGTGGATCTCAATTTCTCTTAGGTCCCCAAATGTTGGGCTGTTCACAAGCAAACCCAAGTTGTTTATTCCCCATCTACATGACCATTTGCAGGCCTTTTTGTTGTTGTTTACAAAATGGGAAAAAGAAAAACTCTAGGGTTCTTCACTGGGGCCTAGCTCCATGATATGCCCAGCTGCTCCCAGCTCAAATAGGTCTCTCTGAATAGTGGGAAAAGGATGACAAACTTATGCACTTGCAGTTTTCTTTTTTTTTTTTTAATTTTTTAAAAATGTTTTTATTTATTTTTGAGACACAGCATGAGTAGGGGAGGGACAGAGAGAGAGGGAGACACAGAATCTGAAGCAGGCTCCAGGCTCTGAGCTGTCAGCACAGAGCCTGATGCGGGGCTCGAACTCAGACTGTGAGATCATGACCTGATCCGAAGTCGGATGCTCAACTAACGGAGCCACCCAGGCGCCACTGCACTTGCAATTTTCTGTACATGATTGTTAGCCTACATCTTGTGATGTGCCGGTATTCCCCAAGACCTTTCCTGGACATCTTGGAATTCTTACCTTTTGGGCTTGAAGAAAATGATCAAATTCCTAACTTGCTTGCAGTTTTACACATTCTACTTTACTGTTAAACTGCTATCACCTTTATACATGTTCAAATATTTCTTATAAAAAATATAGGATATAATGTATTTGAAAGCACTAGCTAAATCTTG
This sequence comes from Herpailurus yagouaroundi, assembly GCF_014898765.1. Classification (NCBI taxonomy): domain Eukaryota; kingdom Metazoa; phylum Chordata; class Mammalia; order Carnivora; family Felidae; genus Herpailurus; species Herpailurus yagouaroundi. Next base: position 65,253,235 of record NW_024412376.1, read on the forward strand.
CTTTGTTTATTAGATCCACAAAGATACTATTTTTTAAAACAAGTGGAGTAAAACATGACCAAATTCTTCCTGAATTTCCAGCTTGGCCATTTTCCACCATGGCCCCTTTGAATAGCCATCACATACACTTGGGCTTCAGTCTCTAGATCTCTGTCTTGCTCTTAGCATAGCAGATATTGGTCAGCCACTAGCTGTCAGTAAGGTATTAAAAATACTGCTAATATGTGCTTCTTTTCAGATATCTCTGATCTTAAGTGGTCAAAGAGGAAGATCTGGTCCTTGCTCCACTCTTTAGAGCTGAGAACCAAAGAAGCTCCTCTCAGTCAGCCTCTTAGGTTGGAAAATAGTGAGATGAACAAAACACACACGAAGGAATAAAATTAAAAGATGTACAGATCCCAGACAGTAATGAGCTACTAGTTAGACAGAAGTTCTTTTTTGAGGCAAAAAATACTGAAAACATTCTTAGTTTAAATTGTTGACCTTAATACTTTTTACTTTTATGAAAGCCATTCTAAACGTCTCGGATCAGATGGAGAAATAGGGATATATAATTATTCTTTTTAGTACAAAACAAACTAAGCTGAAGGATGAGAGGTTGTTTTAAAGATATTATTTTGACTTATTTCATGTCTTTACGCAGTGCATTCCAGCAAATCATCACATACTAAAGTTTTTTTTTTTTTTACCAAAGTATACAAAACTGAACTAATGTGTCAGCTATTTTTCTTTGCTGTTTAGGCTCAAAAGATATTAATTGTTCCTATAATAATTCAGGGAGAAGGGGTTTTAATAGACTTTGGTATTGTTTTTCGATTCTCAAATATGCGGAACTGTTATACAGAATTTTATTGTATGTAAGCTTCCTATGTGAGAAAATCAGAGACTATGTAATCACAGCTGTTAAAATTATTCCCACAGAGAAGTCACTGTATTTAATATCTGATTGCTCTTTTAATATTCCCCATAGTTCCAAGGACATTAAAAACAGAATGGAACCTTGATTAATAGATCTTTTAGGAATTAAATTCATTTATCAAAAAAGTTTTAAAAACAGCTCAACTCAAAAGGAACATACTACTGAAGCAAAGTTGCATAATCCATAGCCCTGAATGGTCAAGCCCCTGTGTAAATTCCAGTAGCCATCCCCAGCTGAAAATTCACCGGTTTGAACTAGACAAAATTGTAATTTTTTAAAGCTTATTTATTTTTTATTTATTTAGAGGGAGAGCATGAGCAGGGGAGGGGCAGAGAGAGAGAGAGAGAGGTAGAGAGAATCCCAAGCAGGCTCCGTGCTGTCAGCACACATCCCACCGCAGGGCTCCATCTCAAACTGTTGAGATCGTGACTTTAGCCAAAACCAAAAGTCAGGAACTTAACTACTGAGCCACTCAGGTGCACCCAACTGTAATTTTTAAATTTTATTTTATAACTTTTGTCTCAAAGTTTTCCTTTTTTAATGTTTATTTTTGAGACACACACACAAACACACACACACATACACACACACACACCAGGAGAGGGGAAGAAAGAGAGGGAGACAAAGAATCTGAAGCAGGCTCCAGCCTCTGAGTTGTCAGCCCAGAGCCCAGTGTGGGGCTCCAACTCATAAACCATAAGGTCATGGCCTGAGCCAAAAGCAAGACTTGGACGCTTAATCAACTGAGCCACCCAGGAGCCCCTTCATCTTTAATTTTTTCTGTACAGTCTATGTTGGACATCTATAAGCATGTAGGGAGACACTTGGAGGGGCAGGTGAAATTCACTGAATAACTCCTGCACTGTTAGAAATCAGTTCCCAGGAGACCTTATGAAGATAAAAAGCTTCTGCACAGCAAAGGAAACAACCAACAAAACTAAAAGGCAACCAACGGAATGGGAAAAGATATTTGCAAATGACATATCGGACAAAGGGCTAGTATCCAAAATCTATAAAGAGCTCACCAAACTCCACACCCGAAAAACAAATAACCCAGTGAAGAAATGGGCAGAAAACATGAATAGATACTTCTCTAAAGAAGACATTCGGATGGCCAACAGGCACATGAAAAGATGCTCAACGTCGCTCCTCATCAGGGAAATACAAATCAAAACCACACTCAGATATCACCTCACGCCAGTCAGAGTGGCCAAAATGAACAAATCAGGAGACTATAGATGCTGGAGACGATGTGGAGAAACAGGAACCCTCTTTCACTGTTGGTGGGAATGCAAATTGGTGCAGCCACTCTAGAAAACAGTGTGGATGTTCCTCAAAAAATTAAAAATAGACCTACCCTATGACCCAGCAATAGCACTGCTAGGAATTTACCCAAGGGATACAGGAGTACTGATGCATAGGGGCACTTGTACCCCAATGTTTATAGCAGCACTCTCAACAATAGCCAAATTATGGAAACAGCCTTAATGTCCATCAACTGATGAATGGATAAAGAAATTGTGGTTTATATACACAATGGAGTACTACGTGGCAATGAGAAAGAATGAAATATGGCCCTTTGTAGCAACATGGATGGAACTGGAGAGTGTGATGCTAAGTGAAATAAGCCATACAGAGAAAGACAGATACCATATGGTTTCCCTCTAATGTGGATCCTGAGAAACTTAACAGAAACCCATGGGGGAGGGGAAGGAAAAAAAAAAAAGAGGTTAGAGTGGAAGAGAGCCAAAGCATAAGAGACGTTTAAAAACTGAGAACAAACTGAGGGTTGATGGGGGTGGGAGGGAGGGGAGGGTGGGTGATTGGTATTGAGGAGGGCACCTTTTGGGATGAGCACTGGGTGTTGTATGGAAACCAATCTGACAATAAACTTCATATATTGAAAAAATAATGAAGCAAATCAAAACCACAATGAAAAAAAAAAAAAAAAAGAAAGAAATCAGTTTCCAGGAAGCACATAGAGTGAAGCTGTCTGCTTCCTTTGGCTTTTGAAATTTGGAGGCTTCTGTCTCCACTATAGCTCTTTCTTCCCTCTTTCTAGATTTCCTCCAGCCTCTTTCCCATTTTACCTCTGAGCAGGGGAAGCACTATCCTAAGGTGGGAAGGGCTTTGGAGACCACACAGACCTGGGCTTGAGCTAGGATATGAGACTTTGTTTTCTCAGCTAAAAAGAAAATACACTTTCTGGCTTGAGAGAGACAGGGAATGTATATAAAGCCTCTGATAGGTTATAGATACTCAATGCATGTCAGCTGTTAGTATTGCACATAATGCAGACCCTCCTTTACTCAGTGCAACTCCTCTTTCCTCCTCAAGATTGCCAGCTCAGATTTGTCCTTTCCTCAAACATTTGACATCCAGTTAGTATTTAATGCAACTTTTTTTGACCCCTTGGAATATAGTATCATCTAGTGGTATTTTACTTCTAGTAATTATATTTCAGATCAATAATTGTATATTTAGGGTGATCTTTTTCATAAACAGAAGTATGAGTATACTCACTGATAAAAGAAAAATAAAGTGAAGCATTTCTAAGAAAGTCACTTAAAATGGAGTCTGAAGGACATTAAGGAGGTAGGACCTATGCATGTCTCCTGTCTCAATTCTTGGAACAACACTGAATATGGCTTGTTGCCAAACTGCAAACATCCTTAATGAACATATGCTGCCTGAAAGAATGGACTTAAATGGACTTTCGACCTAACACTAACTTTAGCAACCAGTCATGTAGAAGAAGTGTTACTGTAACCCTGCCAATACCAACCATAATGCTTTAAAAACAGTGTACAACTAAACAATGTATAACATGACTAAAATTTCTCCTTTGCCTTTAAAAATCGCAAGTCCTTTTGTCTCTTGAGAGCATGCTCTGGATTACTACTGGAGTTTGTCTCCCAAACTGCAATTCCCAAATAAAAGTTGTATTTTACAGCCTTGCCCTTCCTTTTTCAACATCACTATTCTTGAACATTGATTATTTGACCTCAGTAAAGAATAGATTTTACTCTTCTGAACCAAAAGATAATAAATTATCTTTGGGAAAAAGAAGAGATTCTTTTTTTTTCTCCTTATAGTTTCTAGAACTGTAAGAGATGTTTTTGGAATCTTTTTTGCCCTCAGATGTAAAAATGGAAGCCCAGGGAACTCATCTGCCTTCATTGGCAAAACTAGCTAGTGACAGTTACCTGCTAGACCCAAGTGACTAGAGTCTTGATTTGGTCCCAGTACTGGGACAGACCACGGATATCACCCTGTCTACTGAAGGTGGTTCTTTCCTGTTTAGTTGCTGGAAGACAAATTCCAAAGTGTGACTTAGAGAACAGGATGAGGGTAGGCTCTAGTCCACCTCTGATCCTGATATTTGCTACATGCTTCAAAATTCTACATAGGCACCGTCCAATTCTTTGAGAATTAGTGATTAATTTCTCTAAATTTGGGAAACCAAAGAACTCATTGGTGTCTTTTTGCTCCTTCAGAGCAGTGTTTTTTTTTGTTTTTTTTTTTTTTAACCTTCTTTTATCCCTGGCTGCCTTTTTTTTTTTTTTCCTTCTCCGAATATTTATTTAAATTCCAGTTAGTTGGTGCAGCCACTCTGGAAAACAGTATGGAAATTCCTCAAAAAATTAAAAATAGATGAGCACCTGAGTGGCTCAGTCAGATAAGCATCTGACTTCGGCTCAGGTCATGATCTCACGGTTTGTGAGTTCAAGCCCCATGATGGGCTCTGTGCTGACAGCTCAGAGCCTGGAGCCTGCTTCAGATTCTGTGTCTCCCTCTCTCTCTGTCCCTCCCCTGATCATGCTCTGTCTCTGTCTCAAAAAAAAAAAATAAAAATAAAAATAGAAATATCCTATAACCTAGCAATTGCACTACTAGGAATTTATCCAAAGGATACAGGTGTGCTGTTTCAAAGGGGCACATGCACCCCAATGTTTATCAACAATATCAACAATAGCCAAAGTATGGAAAAAGCCCAAATGTCCATCGACAGATGAATGGATAAAGAAGAAGTGGTATATATATGCAATGGAATATTACTTGGCAATGAAAAAGAATGAAATCTTGTCATTTGCAACAATGTGTATGGAACTAGAGGGTATTATGCTTAGTGAAAGTAGTCAGAGAAAGAAATATCATAAGACTTCACTCATGTGGAATTTAAGATACAAAGCAGATAAACATAAGAGAAAGGAAGCAAAAATAATATAAAAACAGGGAGGGAAACAAAACACAAGAGACTCTCAAATACAGAGAACAAACAGGATTGCTGGAGGGGGTTGGATGGGCGTAAATTAAAAAAAATAAATTAAATAAATTAAAAAAATAAATTAAATAAATTCCAGTTAGCATATAGTATAATATTAGTTTCAGGTGTAGAATTTAGTGATTCATCACTTACATATATCACCCAGTGCTCATCACAACATGTTACCTCCTTAATCCCTATCACCTATTTAACCCATCCTCTCCACTTCCCCTCTAGAAACCATCAGTTTGTTCTCTACAGTTAGGAGTCTGTTTCTTAGTTTGCCTCTCTTCCTCTCCCCCACGTTCATTTTGTTTCTTAAATTCCACATATGACTAAAATCATATGGCATTTGTCTTTCTCTGACTTATTTCACTTAGCATAATACTCTCTAGGTCCATCCACGTTGCTGCAAATGGCAAGATTTTATTCTTTTTTTTATGGCTGAGTAATATTCCCCTTATATATGTATATATGTGTGTATGTACATATACATATGCACACATAAATATACATACACATACCACCTCTTCTTTATTCATTATCAGTCAATGGACATTTAGGCTCTTTCCATAATCTAGCTATTGTTGATAATGCTGCTATAAACATTGGGGCTTATGCATTCCTGTGAATCTATTTTTGTATCCTCTGGATAAATACCTAGTACAATTGGTGGATCATAGGGTAGTTCTATTTTTAACTTCTTGAGGAAACTTCATACTGTTTTCCAGAGTGGTTGCACTAGTTTGCATTCCCACCAACAATGCATAAGGGTTCCCATTTCTCCACATCTTCACCAATATCTGTTGTTTCCTGTATTATTAATTTTAGACATTCTGACGGGTGTGAGGTGATAGTTCATTGTGGTTTTGATTTGTATTTCCCTGATGAGTGATGTTGAGCATCTTTTCATGTGTCTGCTGGCCATCTGTATGTCTTCTTCAGAAAAATGTCTTTTCATGTCCTCTGTCCATTTTTTAACTGGATTATTTGTTTTTTGGGTGCTGGGTTTGATAAGTTCTTTATAGATTTTTGATATTAACCCTTTATCAGATATATCATTTGCAAGTATCTTCTCCCATTCCATCGGTTGCCTTTTAGTTTTGTTAGCTGTTTCCTTTACTGGGCAGAAGTTTATTTTGATGATGTCCTAATAGTTTATTTTTGCTTTTGCTTCCCTTGCCTGAGGAGACAGTTCTAGAAAGAAGTCACTATGGACAATGTCCAAGAGGTTGCTTCCTGGGTTCTCTAGGATTTTGATAGTTTCTGGTCTCACATTTGGGTCTTTAACCCGTTTTGAAATTATTTTTGTGTGTGCTATAAGAAAATGGTCCAGTTTCATTCTTATGCATATTGCCATCCAGTTTCCCCAAAACCATTTATTGAAGAGATGGTATTTTTCCAATTGGATATTCTTTACTGCTTTGTTAAAACTTAATTGCCCACATATTTGTGTGTCCATTTCTGGACTTTCTATTCTGTTTATCATTGGCTGTCTTGATTATTCGTTTAGTCAGATGTCATGCCGTGTGTGCGTAGTTGCAAGTGTGACCATGTTCTTTTCTTCTTGTGTCCACAAATGGTTATATTTGCTATATTTTGAAGTCTAAAAAAGATCTAAGCTGTGCTGACTTTAAGTTATAAATTCAGCAGAAAAAGCACAACCGTTTTTTGTGGCAAATGTAGCTCCATTTTTGTCTCCCACTTTTTATACACAAAAGGCTATAATGCACTGTAAGTTTGAAATCTAGCATAAGAAATAAAAAGTATTCCAGAAAAATAAGTGCAATAAAAAATTATTACTAGGTGTAAGACACAGATTGTTATCATTATTGACCTTATTTCTGTAACATCTGGGTTAATCATAAAACGAGGTGACTGGACTTGATAAGTTGTTCTCAAAATTTCATACAGCAGAGTTTATAGAGATCAGTGTAATTATGTAGAATAAGGATTTAATTCCATTAAACTAATGGGTACCAAATTTATAATTAGGTTATATAATAAATCACAAACACTAAAAGCAATTTAATATGCCCATTCAATTAGTTGTAGGATAATACTTAACAGTGGATGAAAAAACAACATAACCAAAAATTTATGAAAAAAATGGTTGGCAAAAAGCTTAAAATTCCAAGTATTTATCCTCTGACTAAATATTTTCTTTATATTGAAGGAAATGACAGTGTCCAACATTAGACTTAAACCCTTTTGTCTAATATATTGAAGATGGGATTCTAAAGAAGCACAGTTTAAGAACCTCTGGATTGTATCTCCAAGCTCTAAAATATCTAAAATGCCGCATGATCAAATGTTGCTTGTTCTGATTCTGATTGCTTTTCAGTTTACAGATGCCAGGTAGGTATTTTACAACTTTCTGTAAATACTAACTTAAAGCTTTTAATGAGATAGTCATTCAAAGTGGAAATTCAGGTACAAATTATGCTCTGGACCAAAGCTTCTGGAACATAGTGATTGCTGGACCAAAGCTTCTGGAACATAGTGATTGCTCTGGACCAAAGCTTCTGGAACATAGTGATTCCAGTGTTGCTCAAATGTCTCCATGGAAACACTACTTCCCACAGAGAAAAGTGTATCTCAGCATATGGCTACTCTGAGGCCCATTACATGTGCACGATATCTTTGAAATATGGATTCTGTCTTTAAGAATTCCTAAAACTTCTTGTAAAATTTTTAAGGTACTTATCACTAGAAGGAAAAAATAAAACCCTGAAGACAGAATGGAGTTCAGATTGCTGTACTCTTCCTCCTGAGACCTGTTACTCTATGAGTGGTGGGAGGTAGGGATGCACATTCTCAAATGCATAAGCCTCATCTTAGTTCACAGCCCCATTTTATCCACCTAGCACAGACCTATCATCAAAATACCACTGTGAGGACAAAGAATTTTAATTCACCCACAATAAGGACACTGGTAGCCCTGTTACAGACTAATTGCAGGGAAGATGAAAAATAAGACTTTGTTAAATGTCAGGATTTGTGTCCACATTACCATTAGGCTATCTGCATTTATGTGTCGACTCCATTCCTAAGTGACTCATAATGTAACCTTGGGATCATTGCTTTTAGTGAGAATGGAAATATAAGTCAATTTTTCTAAACAGAGATGAGCCTCTCTTTTGCGATGCCTGAATCCTGCATGAAAGGAAACTGGTAAAAAGGCAGAAGTAGATGAAAGAGCATATTAATTAATGTGTGTTCTCTTTTTCTAAGGTAGCATTTTAAGCCAATCTGAGCCACTATTGAAATATTTTAAGGTTCTCTAAAACACTCCTGAATATTCAGATAGTTTATATGACATATATACCTATACTTTGGATTACTTAATTACTTCAAGTTTTTCATTTTACTTTCATTGTTCAGGTCAACAGTAAATGTCTAAGGCATTGTCTTATTCACAAACAAAAAGAAAGGGAACAGGGGAGGAAATTACCTGTTTTGCAAGTTCAAGATTAAATAGACACAAAGAAAGTAGGTCTTGCAACACAACCCCCAAATCTCTTGCTTCTTTGGCTTTTATGGGAACCATTCTTTCATTCATTTATTCAACAAGTAATTTTAAAGTTTCTATAATCTTTCAGAGACTGCTGCAGGTACTGAGAAACAGGTGTACAACATAAAGCTCCAGTCCTTGAAGAGTGGACATACAAGAGGCAGGAAAGGGCACATACAATGCCGGGTAATGATCAGTGCTCCACAAAAAAATAAAGCAGGGTAAGGTAATAAAGAGTAACAATGCTATTAAAAAGAGTGCTCTGAGAGAGCCTCTTTAAGAGGCTGTCCTTGATGTGGGTCTTGGCAATGATTTCATAAATTTGACACCACAACCAAAGGCAATAAAAGCAAAAATAAGTAGGACTACATCAAACCACAAAGCTTCTATGTAGCAAACCACTGACAAAATGAAAAGGTAACATACAGAACGGGAGAAAACATTTGCAAATCATATTCTGATAAGGGGTTAATATCCAAAATATGAAGAACTTCTATAATTTAATAGCAAAAAAATCAAATCTGGTTAAAAAATGGGCAAAGGTTCTGAACAGACATTTTCCCAAAGACAACACACAGATGGGACAACAGGTACATAAAAAGATGTTCAATATCACTAATCATCAGGGAAATACAAGTTAAAACCACAATGAGAGATCATCCTATACCATTTAAAATAGTTACCATACAAAAGAAATACAAAAGAAATAATAAGAGTGTTGGTGAAGATGTGGAGAGAGGGAACTGTTGTGCACTGTTGGTAGGAATATAAACTGGTACAGCCGCTGTGGAAAAAAAGTATGGAGGTTTCTCCAAATATTAAAAAAATGGAACTACCATTATGATCCAGCAATTCTACTTCTGGATATTTATCCAAAGAAAACAAAATCATTCTTGAAAATATATGCACACCTACACATTCATCATAGCATCATTCACGATAGCCAAGAAGGAAACTATGTGTCCATTGATAGACAAATGGATAAAGAAAATGTACACACACATACAGAATATTTGGCTATAAAAATTTTTAAAAGACTTTTAATGTTAATTTGTTTTGAGAGAGAGAAAGTGCATGTAAGCAGGGGAGGGGCAGAGAGAGGGAGAGAGAGAGAGAATCCTAATCAGGTTCTGTGCTGTCTTCTGTGCTGTCAGGTTCTGTGCTGAGCCCTACATAGGGCCCAAACGCATGAACTGTGAGATCATGACCTGAGCCAAGATCAAGAGCCAGACGTTTAACTAACTGAGCCACCTAGGCACTCTGCCATTAAAAAAAATAAATTAAAAAAAAAATAAGATTTTTTTGTGAGAGTATTGATGAACCTTAAGAGCATTATGCTAAATAAGTTAGAGGAAGACAAATACTATACAATCTCATTTATATGTGAAATCTAAAAAGACAAAAAAAAAAAAAAAGACAAAAACAAAAACTTACCAAACTCTTAGATACCGAGAATAGACTGGTGGTTGCTAGAGGCAGGGGCCAGATAGGGGGGGTGGGTGCACAAAATGGGTAAGGTGGTCAAAATGTGCAAACTTCTAGTTATAAGTCCTGGATATATAATGTAAAATATATATGAGAGAGAAAGAGAGAGGGAGGGAGGGAGGGATAGGGATGGGAGGGGGGAGGGAGGGGGAGGGAGAGAGAGAGATAGAGAGAGATGCTATGTGAACGGCAATCTGAAAGAAGTAAGGGAGAGAACATGGTAGAAATCTGGAGGAAAGATGCTCCTTCCTTCAGGGGAATAGTTGGTGTAGTGAAGGAAGAGCAAGAAAGCACTGTGACTGAAGCAGAGTGATCAAAGAGACTTGTAGTAGGAGAGGAGCTTGGAGGGATGGGCAGAGCCAGACCCTGTAGGGCCTTGGAGACTTTGGTAAGGACTTTGGATTTTTGTTTTTCTTAATATGATGGGAAAGTATTTGAAAATTTGAAGAGGGAAAAGATATATAAAAATAAAATAAAAATTTTAGTATTATATAAATACATACATACATATATAATTTTTTTTTTGAGAGAAGGAGAGGGAGCATGTGGGCAGGGAAAGAACAGAGAGAGAAAGAGAATCTCAGGCAAATTTCATACTCAGGGCAGAGCCTGATGTAGGGCTTGATCTCACCACTGTGAGAACACGACCTGAGCCAAAAACTGAGAGATACTTAAATGAGTAAACCACCCATATTTGAAAGTAGAGCCCACAAATGAGTTGTTTAGTGGGCTGAATGGTGGCTGCTAAAATGTATATTTTAGATAGATAGGTCCAGGTAGATCTATCTATCTATCTACCTATAAAGAGAGAATATATATAGATATGTATTTATGTACATCCTAACCCCTGGAACCTGGAAATAGGACTTTATTTGGGGTGGAGAGGGGGGCGGGGTCTTTGCAGACATAATTAAGGATCCCTAGATGAGAGCACTCTGGATTATCCAGGAATGCCCTAAATCCAATGTAGGTGTCCTGAGAAGATAAAATACACGAGGTGGGGAGGGGGTGAGCCACATGATGATTAAAGCAGAGATTTGAGTTACATGGCCACAAGCCAAGGAAGGCTTGGAGTCACCAGCAGCTGAGAAAGAGGAGGAAGGACTCTACTTTATGGCCTTTGGAGAGCACACAGCCCTACCAATACACCCTGAGTTCAGATTTGAGGCCTGTAGAGCAGTGACAAAATTTTTGTTGTAAACCACCAAGTTTGTGGTAATTTGGTACAGCAGCCCTAAAAAATTGGATATGCTCTATAAGAGGGGTCTGTAGCTCAGGGGAGAGAGCAGGGGTAGAGTTGGACACTTGGTAGTTGTCTGTATATAATTACATTGAAAGCCAGGGCTCTGAAAGTAATCCTGTAGATAAAGGGAAACACTGTAGATAAAGGAGAAAGAAAGGGTGCCTAACCTGGGAGTAGTTCAACATGGAGAGGTTAAAATTTAAAAGGAAGTAACAGTACTCACAAGAGAATGATAGAAGGAGAACCAAGGGAAAGAGTGATGCCACTGCAGCTAAAAAGAGTTAACCAGCTTTATAAAATGATGCCAAAAGGTTGAGTGAAATGAGGGGGAAGACTTAACCATTGGATTTGTTGAGGTGAAGATTGCTTGTGATCCATCAAGAATGGGGTCAGTAGTGAGACAGGACATAATTTTAAGAGACTTCCCAAAGTCATCCAGCTAAAGAAGTCACAGACTTCTACGACACAGAAAAGTTTAAATATTGTCGAGGCTTATAGGTTCTGTTCTGCTTTGTTATGCAGATTCAAAAGGGGGATCATTGAGTAGAACTGGAATAAATGCTACTTATGAAATTTATTGGCATAATCATAATATTTTGATCATAGTGATTGTTTATTGAATGTTTATTATGTGCTAGACCCTACATGGAAGCATATAAAAATATAATAGGTAGTCCTATCCTTCCATCAACTTTAAGAAATAGGCTTTATTCCCATTTTACTGATGAGAAAATGAAATCTTTGGGGCTTAATACTTTAGCATACTTAGAACCTCTAACATTAAAGGATTCCATAATCTAAAGTCTGAGGCTTTTTGCATTTGGATAGGGAAATTGATACAATATCTTTTGTTGGATGATCAAGATCTATTCTCTACTGACCTTCCTTTTCCACTTGGGATTTCTAGAACTCTAGAGCACAGATAAAGATTAAAGTATATCTGAAATATTCACTGCTCTGACAAGATGCAATATCCACAAGAAAATAATGTTATGAAGTAATTATTATATACCAGTAATTGTGCTAAATGTTCTATGTGCATGAATTAATACAACCAATATACAATAAGGCCCAGAGTACTTAAGTGATTTAACCAAAGACCACATCTAACAGGGAAAACTAAAATTTGGTCAGTCTACTTTTAAAAGCCATTCCCAGAGACCTGGGAAAGATGAATAGTAGGGGGACATTAAGCTCACCTCATCCCATGGATACACCTAGATAGTACTTGCACCAGTGTAAGTAACCCAGAAAATGACTGAAACTGGCACAACAAACTCCACAACTAAATGTACAAAAGAGGCCACAATGAAGAGGGTAGGAAGGTGGAGACATTATGGGGAGCTAAATGGACCTGCACATCTTTCCACAGAAGGGAAAGAGCCACAGGGTGTGGAGGGGGGAATGAAACAGACCTTCACACTAGAGAGCCACACAGAGGAGAAAAAACCCTAAAACATTTGGCTTTGAAAATAAGAGGGTCAGAATTTTGTGAATTCTTACAACTAGCGGAACTTAAGGAATAGAATTTCAAAAGACAATGGGCTTGGTTCTGGGAGAGCCTGAAGGGCAATAGAAAGCTGAGTCCTCACACAACACAACAAATAGCCTGCACATATACCATTGAATAGTCTGAAAAATGTCTGAGATGTGTGGAAGGAGAGTAATTACCTCATCTCAGAGGTGTCCAGAAAAACAGATTTCTCGGAGACTCCCCAGGAACAAAGAAGCTGGCAGGCACAATTTCCCTCCCGTATCCCCCAGCATAAACACACAACCACTTGCAAGAGCCAGTGCTGCACCCACATTCACTAACTTACTTACACCAACCACCACCCCCTGGGCTTTGGCAGATCTGCCTTTTCTAGTCACACATGTCTCAGTCCATGTGCTAGAAATCCCTTCACCCAGAAGACCAGCACAAACTTTGCCAACATGGGGACTCCCCAGTGACACACTTTACAGGGCCTCAGTCCCAATAGTGGTGGCAGCAGCAGGCACTGTGGAAGACTAGCACAAGCCTTGTTAAAAGTGTGTGCCCTGCTCTAGCCAGCCCAGTCCCTATGGCAGTGGTGGGTTTCCTCTCATGAACACATAAAACATGTGGGCACTATGCACCTCACCCCTTCCAGTACAATCTTGGCCAAAATCCATTCAAACTGAGGCCACCAGCCTGGCAGTATGCAAGCAGCCCTGATGCACTAGCACCACTCCAAACTGACTCCTCTCCTGGGATGGGTGGAAGATAACCTCACACACCACTCAGATTGCAGACCCAGGAGTGGGCAGGGACAGACAGGGAAAGCACCCTGCAATTTGGTGCTATGGCAGCTCTGGAAAATGCTTACTCTGACTTAACTCAAGCCTAAGGTGGTCCCAGACAGGAACACTAACCACACAGGGACCAAAAACTGGCCACAATAGTCCAAGAGAGCCACTACAGACAATCGGACTGAAGGAAAAAGCATCCAAAACTCAAGAACAGGGCATGTGCAACATGAACAAGGGACACCCCTGAAGCACAAGTTTATAGTGAACAGAGGACATTACACTGCAGGGCACTACAGGACCTCTTCATAAGGTTACTACTTTCAAGAGCAGGAGATACAGCTGGGTTTCCCAACAAACAGAAACAGACACAGAGTTAGACAAAATGAGGAAAGAAAAGAATATGTTATAAATGAAAGAACCAGACAAAATCAAACCAAGAGACCCAAGCAAAATTGAGATAAGTAATATGCCTAATAGAGAATCTAAGGTAATGATGGTAAAGATCCTCACTGGACTTGAGAAAAAGGTGCAGGACATCAATGAGACCTTTAACAAAGAGATAAAAAAAAGAACCAGAGATGAGGAAGCCAATAAATAATATTAAAAATACACTAGATTGAATAAATAGCAGGCCAGAGGAAGCAGAATAATTAGTGAAGAGAGGAAAGAGGCCATAATTTATTTGAAGAAATAATAGCTAAAAACAATCTTTATCTGGGGAAGGAAACAGATATCCAGACCCAAGATGCAGAGATCCTTCAACAAAAACAACCCAAGAAGGTCTTTACCAAGTTATATAGCAATGAAAATGGCAGAGAGTAGTGATAGAGAATGTTAAAAGCAGCAAGAGAAAAGAAAACAGTTATATACAAGGGAAACCCCAAAAAGCTATCAGCTAATTTTTTTTTCAGAAACTTTGTGGGCCAGAAGGGAGTGGCAGGATATATTCAAAGGGCTGAAAGGAAAAAAAAAAAAAAAATGCAGCTATCCAGCAATGCTATTATTCAGAATAGAGTGAGAGATAAACAGTTTCCAACACAAACAAAAAAAATGAAGGAATTCAGCACCACGAAAGCAGCCTTACAAAAAATGTTAAAGGACTCGGAGTGGAAGGGAAAGACCATAAGCATGCATAAAAATGTAATAAGCACAAAAGCAGTAAAATTAAATATATCTATAAAAAAATCAGTCAAGGCACTCACAAAATAAAGGTTGTAAAGAATGACACCATATACCTAAAACAAGGGAGGAGGAATAAAGAATGTGTTCAAATATAAGTTCTCATCAACGTAATGTGGACCGCTATATTAACCACAAATCAAAACGCATAATACATGTACAAAAGAGAAAGGAATCCAAGTATTTAAAGAATTCCAGTAAACCATGAGAGCAGACAGCAAGAGAACAGAAAGGAACTAGAACAATCACAAAATAAGGAACAAAATGGCAATAAGTGCATATCAACAAGTGCTTTGAATATAAATGGACTAAATGCTCTAATCAAATGCATAGAGTAAGTGGATTAAAAAAAAGACCCATCTATATGCTGCCTATCAGAGACCCATTTCAGACCTAAAGACACTTGCAGATTGAGTGTGAGGGGATGGAGAAACATTTATCACACAAATGCATATGAAAACAAAGCCAGGGTAGCAATAATTATATTGGACAAAATAGACCTTAAAACAAAGACTATAATAAGAGACAGTAATAATATATATATATGCATATAAGAGACAGTAATAAAATATATATATATATGCATTAATAACAAAGGGGACAAACAAGAAGATGTAACAACTGTAAATATACATCTAACATGGGAGCACCCAAATACATAAAGCAGCTAACAAATATAAAGGAAGAAATAAAAAGAAATACAACAGTAATATGGGACTTTAAGACCCTGGTTTCATCAATAGACAAATGATCTATATAGAAAATCAACAAGGAAGCCATGGCTTTCCATGAGACATTGGACCAGATGATCTAACACATATGTTGAGAACATTTCATCCTATAACAGTGAAATACACATTCTTTTCAAGGGCACATGGACATTTTCCAGAATAGATTCATATAAAGTCACAACACAAGTATCAACAAATAAAAAAGATTAAAGTCATACCATGAATCTTTTCTGACCACAATGTTATGGAACTAGAAGTCAACCACAAGAAAAAAATCTGGAAAGACCACAAATATGTGGAGATTAAATAATATGGTACTAAATAAAGAGACACATTCTTCTTGAGTGCATATGGAACATTCTCCAGAATAGATCACATACTTGGTCACAAATCAACCCTCAACAAGTACAAAAAGATCAAGATCATACCACGCATATTTTCAGATCACAAAATTATGAAACT
Organism: Herpailurus yagouaroundi; assembly: GCF_014898765.1. Classification (NCBI taxonomy): domain Eukaryota; kingdom Metazoa; phylum Chordata; class Mammalia; order Carnivora; family Felidae; genus Herpailurus; species Herpailurus yagouaroundi. The sequence goes on from NW_024412376.1 coordinate 65,269,306, forward strand.
TGAAATCAGCCACAAGAAAAAAAATAGAAATACCATGAATACTTGGATATTAAAGAACATCCTACCAAAGAATGAATGGGTTAACCAAGAAATTAAAGAGGAAATTAAAAAGTACACTGAAGCCAATGAAAATGAAAACACAACAGTCTAAGACCTCTGTGATGCAAAAAGGCGATCAGAAGGGAGATGTATACAGCAATCCAGGCCTTCCTAAAGAAGGAAGAAAGGTCTCAAATACACAACCTAAACTTACACCTAAAGGAGCTGGAAAAAGATCAAATAAAGCCCAAAACTAACAAATAAAGCCCCAAAACAGCAGAAGGGAAATAATAAAGGTTAGATCAGAAATCAATGATATTGAAATTAAAAAAAAAAAAAAAGATCAATGAAACCAGGAGCCGATTTTTTGAAATATTAACAAAATTTATAAACCCCTTGCCAGATTGATCAAAAAGAAAAAGGGGAGAACCCAATAAATAAAATTATGAATCAAAGAGCAAAGATCAAAACAAAACTGCAGATATACAAGCAATCATAAGGGAATGAGCAATTCTGTGCCAACAAATTGGACAATCTGGAAGAAAGAGACAAGTTCCTAGAAACAAACTACCAAAACTGAAACAGGAAGAAATAGAAAATTTGAACAGACCCCTAACCAGTAACGGAATGGAAATAGTAATAAAAAATCTCCCAACAAACAAGAGCCCAGGGCCAGATGGCTTTCCAGGGGAATTCTACCAAACCTCTAAAGAAGAGTTAACACCTATTCTTTTGAAGCTGTTCCAAAATATAGAAATGAAAGAAAAACTGCCAAACTTATTCTATGAGACCAGCCATTACCTTGATTCTAAAATGAGACAAAAATCCCACTAACAAGGAGAATTATAGGCCAATTCCCTTGATGAACATGGATGCAAAAACTCTCAACATGATACTAGAAAACCAGATCAAACAATATATTAAAAGTGTCATTCACCACCAAGTGGGATTTATTCATGGGGTCAGGGCTGGTTCATTAACCACAAATCAATGTGATACATCACATTAATAAAAGAGGATAAGGCATGATCCTTTCAATAGATACAGAAAAAGCATTTGACAAAATATAGCATCATTCTTGATAAAACAAACCCAAGAAAGTAGGGATAGAAGGATCATACCTGAAGATCATAGAGGCCATATATGAAAGGCCCACAGCTAATATCATCCTCAATGGGGAAGACTGATAGTTTTCCCCCTTAGGTCAAAAATACAACAGGGATGTCCACTCTCACCACTGTTTTTCAAGATAGTACTGGAAGTCTGAGCCATCCCAATCAGCAGGGAGGAAGTCAAACTTTCACTCTTCACAGATGACATGATACTCTATGTGGAAAACCCAAAGGACTCCAAAACACTGACAGAACAGATATATGAACTCAGAAAAGTTGCAGGTTATAAAATCAATGGACAGAAATCAGTTGCATTTCTATACACAAATAATGAAGCAGCAGAAAGAGAAATCAAAGAATTAATCACATTTACAATTGCACCAAAAACTGTAACATACCGAGGAATAAACCTAACCAAAGAGGTAAAATATCTATGCACTGAAAAATATAGAAAGCTATGAAATAAAGAAGACACAAAGAAATGGAAAAACATTCCATGGTGATGTATTGGAAGGATAAATATTGTTGAAATGCTGATAATACCCAAAGCAATCTACACAGTCAATTCAATCCCTGTCAAAAGAGCACTAGCATTTTGCAAAGGGCTAGAACAAACAATTCTATAAGATGTATAGAACCAGAAAGACTCTGATAGCCAAAGTAATGTTGAAAAATGCCCCAAAGCTGTAAGGGTCAAAATTCTGGACTTCAACCTGTATTACAAAGCTTCAGTCATCAAGACGGTATGGTACTGGCACAAAAACAGACACATATCAGTGGAATAGAATAGAGAATCCAGAAATGGACCTACAAACATATGGCCAACTAATCTTTGACAAAGCAGGAAAGAATATTCAATGGGAAAAAAGACAGTCTCTTCAGCAAATGGTACTAGGAAAACTGGACAGTGACATGCAGAAGAATAAAACTGGATCACTTTCTTACACCATACACACAAATAAACTAAAAATGGATGAAAGATCTGACCTGAATATGAGACAGAAAACCATCAAAATCCTAGAGAAGAAAACAGGAAGCAACTCTTTGACCTCAGGCACAGCAACTTCATACTTATCTCTGGAAACAAGGTAAAAAAAAGCAAAAATAAACTATTGGGACCTCATCAAGATAAAAAGCTTCTGTAGAGCAAAGGAAACAATCAACAAAACTAAATGACAACTTATGGAATGGGAGAAGATAGATGAAAATAACATATTAGATAAAAGGTCCATATCCAGAATCTATAAGTAACTTATCAGGCTCAACACCCAAAAAACAAATAATCCAATGGAGGAATGGGCAGAAGACATGAATAGACACTTTTCCAAAGTAGATATCCAGATGGCTAACAGACACATGAAAAGATGGTCAACATCACTCATCATCAGGGAAATACAAATCAAAGCCACAATGAGATACCACTTCACACATGTCAGAATGGCTAAAATTAACAACTCAGGCAACAACAGCTGTTGGCAAGGATTTGGAGAAAGAGGAACCCTTTTGTACTATTGTTGGGAATGCAAACTGGTGCAGCCACTCTGGAAAACAGTATAGAAGTACCTCAAAAAATAAAAAAAATAGAGCTACCCTATGACCCAGCAATTGCATTACCAGGTATTCATCCAAAGGACACAAAAATGCTTATTTGAAGGGGCACATGCAACCCAATGATATAGCAGCACTATCAACAATATCCAAATTATGGAGAGAGCCCAAATGCCCATCAACTGATGTATGGATAAACAAGGTGTGAGATATATATATATATATATATATATATATATATATATATATATGAAATGAAATATTTGGCAATCAAAAAGAATGAAATCTTGCCATTTTCAACAATGTGGATGGAACTAGAGTGTATTATGCTACGCAAAATAAGTCAAAGACAAATATGAAATCATATGATTTTACTCATATGTGGAACTTAAGAAACAAAACAGTTGAACATAGGGTAAAAGAAGCAAAAATGAGATAAAAATGGAGAGGGAGGCAAACCATAAGAGACCCTTAAATATAGAGAACAAACTGAGGATTGCTAGGGGGGAGGTGAGTGGGGTAATGGGCTAAATGGGTTTTGGGTATTAAAGTGGATGCTTATTGGAATGAACCCTGGGTATTATATGTAAGTAATAAACCACTAATTCTACTCCTGAAATCATTATTACACTGTATCTTAATTAACTTTGATTCAAATTTAAAAAAAAAGGAAAAAATAACATGGAGACAAATAACCAGGAAAACACAGTGGTGTAAAATCTTTGAGACGAAACGTAAGCAGTTCTAAGAGGAAAGTTTGTAACAATACAGAACTGCCTTAAGAAGCAAGAAAAGTTTCGAATACCCTAACCTTACACCTATAGGAGCTAGAAAAAGAACAAAGAAAACTCAAAATCAGTTGAAAAAAGGAAACAGTAAAGAACAGAAATGAATAAAATAGAAACAAAATGTTAGATCAATGAAACCAGGAGCTGGTTCTTTGAAATTATGAAAAAATTGATAACCCTCTAGCCTGATTCATCAAAAACAACGAGAGAGAGAGAGAGAGAGAGAGAGAGAGAGAGAGAGAGAGACAGAGAGAGAGAACTCAAAGCAAATCAGACATGAGGGGGGAGAAATTACAAGTGACATCACAGAAATACAAAAGATTGTAACAGGATGTTATGAAAAAATACATTCCCAAAATTGGACAACCTAGAAGAAATGGATAAATTCCTACAAGCATATTACCTACCAAAAATTAAGTAGGAATAAAATTTAAATAGAGTGATTCTTGCAATGAAATTGAATCAATAATCAAAAAACTCTCAAAAAACCCAAAACGGAAGCCTTAGACCAGATGGTTTCTCAAGTGATTTTACAAGACGTTAAAAGAGTTAGTATCTATTCTTCTCAAACTTTTCCAAAATTGAAGATGAAAGAGATCAAAATTTATGAGGCCATCATTACTGATTCCAAAACCAGATAAAGATACCACCAAAAAAAAAAAAAAAAAAATACAAGCCAAGATCTCTAATAAACATAGATACAAAAACCCTCAACAAAAATTAGTGAACTGAATCCAACAATATATTACAAAAATAATTCACCATGATCAAATGGAATTAACTCCCAGGATGCAAGTGTGGTTCAATATTTGCAAATCAATCAATGTGATACATCACATCAACAAAAGAAAGGATAAAAACCATATTATCATTTCAATAAATGTAGAAAAAGCATTTGACAAAGTACAATGCCCATTCATGATAAAAGCCCTCAACAAAGTAGGTTTAGAGGTCCAGACCTCAACATCATAAGGGCCATGTATGAAAAACCCACAGAAAACATCACACTCTGGTGAAAAACCGAAGCTTTTCTCCTTAGGTCAGGAACAAGACAGGGATGTCCACTCTCACCGCTTTTATGCAATGTAGTACTGGAAGTCCTAACTGCAATCAAACAACAAATAAATAAATAAAAGACATCCAAACTGGTAAGAAGAAGTAAAACTCCCACTATTTGCAGGTGACATAATACTATATTTAGAAAACCCTAAAGACTCCATCAAAAAAAAAAAACCTGAAAATAATAAATGAATTAGTAAGGTCGGAGAATACAAAAATCAATATACAGAAACTGTTGAATTTCTATACACTAATAATTAATCAGCAGAAAAAGAAAATAATCCCACTTATAATTGTGCCGAAGAGAATGAAAAACCTAGAAATAAACTTAACCAAGGAGGTCAAAGACTTGTATTCTGAAAACTATGCAACGTTAATGAAAGAAATTGAAAACAACACAAGGAAATGGAAAGATATTCCATGTTCATGAATTGGAAGAATATCGTTAACATGTCCATACTACCCAAAGCAATCTACAGATTCAGTGTAATCCTTATCAAAATACCAACAGCATTTTTCACAGAACTAGAACAAATAATCCTAAAATTTGTATGGAAATACAAAAGACACCAAATAGCCAAAGAAATCTTTAAAAAAGTAGTACAAAGCTGTAAGTATCATGATGCCATTTGAAGTTATACTACAAAGTTTAAGTAATAAAAACAGTATAAAACATAAAATGGTATAAAGCATAAAAGTGCACACATAGATCAAGGCAACAGAATAGAGAGCCCAGAGATAAACCTATGGTCATAGGGTCAATCTTCAACAAAGGAGGCAAGAATATACAATGGGGAAAATCTTTTCAACAAATAGTGCTGGGAAAAACTGTGCACCCACATGTAAAGGAATGAAAATGGACCCCTCTGTCACACCATACATAAAACTAAATTCAAAACGGATTAAGGACATAACTGTGATATTTGAAACCATAAAAATCTTAGTAGCGAGCACAGGCAGAAATTCCTTTGACATCAGCCATAGCAACTTCTTTCTAGATAAGTTGTCTGAGGCAAGAGAAACAACAAAAATAAGTAATTGGGACTACATCAAAATAAAAAGTTTCTGCACAAAGGAAATAAGCAACATAACTAAAAGACAACCTACTGAATGGGAAAAGATATTTGCAAATGACCTGTCCAATAAAGAGTTAGCATCCAAAATATATAAAGAAATTATACAACTGAACACCACAAAATTGAATACTCCAATTAAAAAACAGACAAAAGACATGAACTGACATTCTTTGAAGAAGACAGCAGATGGCAAACAGCATGAAAAGATGTTCAGCATTACTTACCATTAGGGAAATGCAAATCAAAGCCCTAATGAGATTAGGGAAAATCAAAGCCCTAATTACACCTGTCAAAATGACTAAAAAAACAAACAAACAAACAAACAAACAAAAAACACAAAAAAACAAAAACACCAAAAAAACCCAAAACAAACAAACAAAGAAACAAAAAAGAAAAGGAGAAGTACTGGCAAGGTTGTGGAGAAAAAAGAACCTTCGTGCATTGCTGGTAGGAAGGCAAATTGGTGCACCCATTGTGAAAACAAGTACAGAGTTTCCTCAAAAAATGAAAAAAACACTGCCACATGATCCAGTAATTCTAGTAATAGGTATTGACCCCCAAAATATAAAAAAAAACAACACTAATTCAAAAAGATATATGTACATCTAATATATGCAGTAAAGCAATATTATTTACAAAAGCCAAATTATGGAAGCAGTTTAAATGTCCATTGACAGATGAATGGATAAAGAAGTGGTGTGTGTATGTGTGTGTGTATACATATGTACATATTACTGAATGAAGTCTTGCTATTTGCAACAACATGGTTGGAACTAGAGAGTATAATTCTAAGTTAAGTAAGTCAGTCAGAGAAATATAAATACCATAGGATTTCACTCATATGTGGATTTAAAAAACAGATGATCAAAGGAGAAAGACAAAAAATCAGACCGTTAACTATAGAGAACAAACTGATGGTTGCCACATGGGAAGTTGGTGAGGGGGATGGGTGAAATAAATGAAGAGGGTTAACAGTATACTTAATTTTTTTTTTAAGAGTACACTTATTCTTGATGAGCACTGAATATTGTTTTTTTTTTAATTTTTTTTTCAACGTTTATTTATTTTTGGGACAGAGAGAGACAGAGCATGAACGGGGGAGGGGCAGAGAGAGAGGGAGACACAGAATCGGAAACAGGCTCCAGGCTCTGAGCCATCAGCCCAGAGCCCATCGCGCGGCTCCAACTCCCGGACCACGAGATCGTGACCTGGCTGAAGTCGGACGCTTAACCGACTGCGCCACCCAGGTGCCCCAGAATATTGTTAAATCACTACATTGTACACCTGAAACTAATATCACACTCTACATTAACTATACTGGATTAAAAAGGTAAAATATACTTAATAACATAAATAAAAGGTATACATATTTAATACATATAATATATACATTTAATACATATAATATACCTAATATACATATATATATACCTAATATACCTAATGTACTAAACATCATAGTTTACCCTTACCCTTAACATGCTCAGAAGACTTATATTAGCCTATAGTTGAGCAAAATTGTCTAACAAAAAAAAAGCTTATAATTAAGTGTTGAATGTCTTATGTAATTTCTTGAACATTCTATTAAAAGTGAAAAAGAATAAATGTGTTTGTATCAGTTATTTACCCTTATGGTCATGTGGTTGACGGGAGCTGTGACTTGCTGCCCCTGCTCACCATCAGGGGAGGGTATTGTACTTATATCCCTAGCCCAGGAAGAGATCAAAATTCGAAATTTGAAGTACAGTATCTACTGAACATGTATTGCTTTTGCACCATCGTAAAGTTGAAAATTTTTAAGTCGAACCATTCTAAGTTGGGGACAGCATGTATATCAAGATGATTACAGACAAAAGAACATTCCTGCTATGGCTATCTAGTAAAAGTAGAAGCAAACTTTAGGTCCTTGAGATTTGTTCCTTACAACAGTTTGGTTGTTCTGCTAAAGACAGGTCTTATTAACCAGACCACAGAAATGCTGTGTATATGGTTTATTAGTATTCATTGCTGGGTGAGACTGGCTGGCTCAGACAGGTTATTTTGCCTTATCTTAGAAATAAGACCATGGGAATTTTCTACTAAAACTTAAACTCCAGATGAACTATAAATGAAAACAAGATATGTTGAGGCTAAGAAATCACCATAGTACTATTTAAAATGTTTGTACCATTTCAATAGTATACTATTATTTAAGTTGGAAACATCTATCTGCAGAAGGAATTTTAAAGCAGTGATAGGGATCAAGTCAGGAAACATGTAGAACTGGGTTTTCCTGCTTTGTTGGGCTCTAATTTTTTCTTGATTGTTTCAGGCACTCTGCAAGGCCAATAGAAGTGGGCTCTCTGAGAGTGCTTAGAAATACAGAAAACATTGGAAATGTTCACAAAAATCTAGTTTCTATGCAGTCTTTATTCTCCTCATGCTCATGAAGTTACTCAAAATTCTCTTCTCAAATTAGAAATGTACTATGTTCAGAATCAATTTCAACCAAAACCAGTATAGATAGAAGTTAAGTAAGTTCAGGGGTGCCTGGGTGGCTCAGTCGGTTAATTAAGTGTCTGACTTCAGCTCAGGTCATGATCACATGGCTCATGAGTTCAAGCCCTGTGTGGGGCTCTGTGCTGACAGCTCAGAGCCTGGATCCTGCTTTGGATTCTGTGTCTCCCTCTCTCTGCCCCTCCCCCACTTGTGCTTTGTTTTTCTATGTTTCTCTCTCAAAAATAAATAAACCTTAAAAAAAAGAAGTTAAATAAATTCAATCCAATACATCCAGTTATCTCCTTTCACACAAGGAGATCTTTTAGGGGCAGAAAGGAGGCTGGAGAACAGATGTTGTTTAGATCACAGGGCCTGATCCTACCTTTCCCACTCACTCCAAGAATCCCATGCTGATTAGAACCATCTGAGTTGATTCCACTAAATCTCAGGAGAATAGACAGCTAGTTGGGGTGACTTGAAGGACCAGTCTCAGGTGAGTAACTGGAAATAGAAGAGAAGGTTGAGAATGGAAGCAGAGTGAGTTCACAGAGCTCTTAGGCTTGTCAGCATCAAACTCACGGGCATCCTCAGTGAGTGGAGGTCTCCAGTGCTGAGGATTAGACACCAGATGCTAAGAAAACTTATAGAAATACTAACATAACAGGATTAGCAAGAATATGTTTTACTATAATAGAAATTAAGAGATCTTAATTTTCCCCCGTGTTTTCTTACTTTTTATTAAAAAGGAGCTCAAAACTCTGGTGATTTTGTGGGTGAGGATGTACGTTTAGGTGTATGATTGCATGAAGGTTTTCTTAAGAATCCAAACCTGGCCATGCTTTGACTTTCCATATTGGACATCAAGAAATGTGAATTTTTCTCATGATTTGTATTCATCTTGGGAGATCCACTGGCCTGGACCCAGAACAATTCAAAGACTGGTATCTTGGTGATACAGAAATACTGGTCCCCTAGGTCTATGTGGCCCTAGTCACAATTTATTTTTCTTGGTGGCAGACACTGGCCAAAATCTGTAATTGAAAGAATAATCTCTGCCCAGAGAATTCCCAACCCCAGAAAACTCTGAGCAGCAGAGGCTTCTACAATTTCATGTCTCTTGTCCAGACTATAAAAAAGCTACACAATAAATACAAAAAAACCAGCAAGAAAGCTAGCAAACCAACAAATCACTGAATAGAATTTTAAGAATGAATGCATGAATCATATGTGTGGTTTGGTATTCTAGAAACTCAAGGGAGTTTATTTTACAGCCCATTCCCTGATAGAGTAATAGACAAATTATGCCCTCAGATTCATAAATTATATCACTTACATCCCAATACCCTCTGAGTGGCTGTTGTAACACAGTCTTCATTCAGGTAGAAATAATCCTGGCAAAACAAGCTGAAAGAAGCACTGCTTATCTTATTTTCTCTACTTCTGAATGCCAGAGTTGGGACTTTTTATCAGATAGGATGTTCTTAATTCAGGTGTCTAAACATACACTCAGAAGGTAATTTCTAATTTGAGGCTGGATGAAGATTTACTTATTCCAGAAGCAAGCATCTATAGCAGCTTGAAGGCATTTTTCTAGGTGGTTAACAAAAATGAATTTCCTTAATATTCATAACAGCTTTTTGACAAAAGGTACTTTTGTGGTTTCTTTTACAGATGAAGGAGTTGCCCATGTTTCCCCAGCGGGTACATGGCAAAGTCAGGGTTCAAAACTGGGAAGCCTGATTAGTAGTACTTCATTGTGCTGCCTCACATGGACTTGCCTAGACTGCGTGGAGACGTGTTCTGTGGTAGGAATTACACATTTAATCATGTAGGTGACATACCAGAAGGTTACACAGTACGTGTGGATGGCCTCCACCCCTCACTAAAGACCACAGCCTTTGACCAATGTAGCGCTGAAGGGCTCTTGTCAGTACCGGTCCTGTGTAATTCAGAATTCTCAGTACAAATCAGAGAACTTGGTCCTTAAGCAGTAGGCAATCAGTTTCTTCAGGAAGTTTTGCTTCCTTCCAAACACTGCACAAAATTCTGGCTAGCTGCCTTGTTTTACCAACCTCAGGCATTCTGTGGCTTGCTAAGTCTCTAACCTGAGCATCCCACGTCCACCTGCTATTTCGTGGCTGTGGTTGCTCTACAATCATCAGATTCTGCTGTGCTAATGGGCGATGAAAACACTTTGATCTCCCTTTGGCCAAAAGAACTACTTATTATTCAGACTCTGAGATAAAAAACTGATTTCCCATTCTACGACATGCTCACATTTCCTGGAAAATGTAGCATTGGTGACTATGTTTTGTAGAAGTGACTCAGAAGTGGTTTGGGGGAGAATTTCTGTTTAAACCAGTGGCATGTGGGCTACATTGTCATGACAGTATCATGAGAACATCAGCAATTAGGTGTTACCCTCGTCATAAAACAACCCACAGGAATAATAAAGGATTCTGAGTATAGTCTTTGTGTATAAACTTTGCAGGGGTACATACATATGAGAAGGGACATTTTCCCTTTGTGGCTCCTTGAGAAAGCATCTGGCTCAATTAATCTCTTGCTCCATCATTTTGACAATTTATTGGTTTGCATGGGTTTTATGGTCATTCTCCTAGTATAAGAATCTATAAAATCAGCATTATGAACTCAGTGCTAACACTTCCAAAATTTGGGCCACAAAGCTGGCACTTTCCAGTTGGTTCTATATCTGCCATTTGATTAGCTGTCATTCGTGAATAGATTAGACTCACTTATTATAAGAATGATCTATTTAATTAAACAAAACTCCCATTACTTAAAGCAAGGGAGTTACTTATATTAGCGATTCTTCAAACTTGACTAGCCATTAGAATCATCTAGGGAGGTTTAACCCGAAGACCCACGCTGTATCCAAATCAGTTACATCAGTAGCTCAGGGGGTGGGATCCATTTGTCCTACATTTTGAAGTACCCCCCAGGAGATTCCAATAAGTAGCTGAGTTCGGGAACTACTGAATTAGGAGATTTTAAAATATATTATTTAATAAAACTTACCATAATAGAGAACACTTGTTATATTTTTACCTGCTACATTCTAGGTACTGCTGTAAGCATTTTATGAATATAAACCCAATTAATTCTCACTATGACCCTATGGTACTATCGTTACCTTGGTGTTACAGTTGATGGAAACAGCGGACAGAAATTAAGTGACTTGTTCAAAATCACCCACGTGAAAAAGCAGCAGAGTAATGCTTTTTGCTCCATCATTTTGTCTCTTAACCCTTATATTATTCTGCCTATTAAGTTTTTATGTTTTTAAATAGACCAGTTGTGTAGCAGCAGCAGCAGGCACACTTCTGGGTGCTTTTCTACATACAGAAATACATTGCTGGTAATGAAAACTTCCTCAATAAATGCTAGTCTTATTGGTAACTGCTTGATCTATTGCTTATTGTTCTGGTCTCAGAATAAACCTCTTTTCATAGAACTGACACTGAACCTTATATCATGTACCAGGAACTTTAGCTTAAAATCATTTGTTAATATTGGCAATGTGCATTGCTATGAAAACCTCATTAATATAGTTGTACTGCCTTTCATTCTCTTAAACAAACAAATGATTCTTCCCCCTTCTAAACAAAGAAAGGAGTCTCTTGCTGTCCCCCGAGTGCCGCTGTTACAGAACATGAGGAGTGTTCCCCAATAGCCCTCTCCTATGTTGTGAACATTCTTACCCCGTGCTAATAATCTCTCCAACGTTCCTGATTTACCTCCTTTCAGCTTTCTGGACACCCAAGTTCAGCACAGGAACAAACTGCTCATGAACCCACAAGATCCAGGGAGAACTTACCTTCCTCTGATGTGCAGCTGGAGGAGGAAGAGAGGTGTTCTCCCAGCCCTAGGCCCCAAGAAGCGGGGGGGAGCCTCCATTACCGTCTCCCTAGAACCTATTTCCACTCTGCCTTATAATGATCATCAGAGCCTTGCTTATATGGGGCACATTTGAGGACATGCAGCTGGAGCCACTTAACTGTAGCTAATGCCACTTGAGCCTAGCTGGAGGCTCTGAATCTTTCCTCCATGAGGAGCATTAAAAGATCATTGTAAAGTTGGCATATCCATAGTCATTGGTCAGATAGACTGTTGACTTACTTCTGTGATCACATCTTTCTTTATATCTTAGTTTTAAGAACTGTGTCTCTATTTTTCTCTTCTATACACTTACCTTCACATTATAGCCTCTGATGCAGTCCCCAAACTAAGATAATGGCACTTTCTTATTCGCTTTCACCCCCCTGGGGTCTGTACTCAAAGCCCCTAACTATAGCCCCCAGCCTGGACTGGCCACCAGCAGCCAGATCTCGCTGATGCTGTCAGGCTCTCATGGCCCTCAGCCTCTCAGAATCTATTTGCCAATCTCCCCAGATGTTTTGTTGTTGTTGTTGTTGGTGGTGGTGGTGGTGGTGGTGGTGGTGGTGTTTTCTTTATTGCCAGCTGCTGAGACTTGTCCCAGTGACCTTTTGTGCCTCTTCAATTCTGGTGTGCTTCTGCTCTTTGGTCTTTTTTAGCCTGATCCATCCCATGTGCCATATAAGCCCGGGGTTTGGCAGCCTTCTCTCCACTGGAGAATGGGGTTTGTGATAAATTATATGCACATGGAATTTTGTTTTTACTGAGCTATGTCACAGGATTCTAGCATTTTTTTCCCCACCTGTCTCAGGATGGCTGGCAAAGATGTATCCTTTATTAAAGGGGCCAGGTTCTCTCCAGTAAAACATTTTAAACATCATTGTCCATCTGACCTCCACCCCAAGCTCATCCTCCCTTCACCCCTGCACATCCCTCCTCATATCCACTATCTATCAGTTTCAATTCCTATTCCTCAGGCTGTGGCTGCATATTAGATTCACCTGAATCGCCTTTTAATTAAATCAGGATCTCTGCAGACAGGGCCTTGGCAGTGGTGGTATTATGGGCTCTTCAGATGATTCTAATGTACCTCTAAGCCTGACTTAGGAAAATAGGTTTCTGTTCTTTTATATGAAGGCCAAAAGGCTCTGTCACCCAGAATTGCACTGTATCCAATTTATCATTTTATCCCTAATATATAACATAGCATGCAGCATATCTTTGAAACAATGTATATTTGATGAATAAATAAATATTCTGAAATGTGTTTGACTTTTTCCTGAGGCTAAAGGCCATGATTCCTGTTCACTAAACCTAACTGGCTAGAAAATTGAAACAAATACATTCCAAGTGTGTTTACATCCAATTATAAACAATTTAGATTTTGACATTTTGACATTCCTGATTGTCCCACTTGTTAAATTTTAAAATATTTCCCACATATATGGAGATATATATATATATACATATATATATGCACATATATATTTTTTTCATTGTAGGAAAAAAATACTTATAACCAAAACAAAGTAAAAAGACATCTGTACTTGGTACCACCCAGAAATAACCATTGTTAATCCTTTATCATGTCTCCATTTAATATGTACACACATTCCTGCATGTATTAGATCAAATCATACCTTGCTTAATCCCTAATATACTGTGTGCAATCTTAGTTTTATTAAAGTGTAACTTATAGACAAGTCAGCTAAACATTAGGGAGGTTAAAACATAAATGTCAAAGTTCCCTAGAAGGACCCTAAGACTTTTTTAACATTCAGCTACAATATTAGTCTTGTGTTCCACTAGCGGTCAAATCCATAAGCATTTGTGTTTGTAAAAATGAACCCAGGACAGTATAAAATATAAAAAGTTACTCCTCAGTGACTACAGATTGGGACAAAAAAGTATTTTAATGAAAAGTAAAACATTTCCTGAGGGGTTTGAGTCTTAAATTTATAACATTCTTTCAAACCTGTTCTTACTTTAAAAATTTTGACAGAAAAAAAAATCACAATAACTAAAGCTTATCTACCACTCTTTTTTAGGAACTGTACTAAACATTTTACATGAGTTATTTTGTTTACTGCTTCTCCGTAGAAGCGTTCAGTAGTTATGAAAATCCTCAGATTATAGTCTAGGAAACTGAGGCTTAGATAGGTTAAGAAAGTCATCTGACTTCTGCAGTTAGTAACAGAGCTGAGATTCATGGGTAAATAGGTTATGCCCTGACCAGTGTTCTGCTGTTAGTCTAGCAACACAAAAAAATATGTAGTGTTTGGACAAAACTTGTTTTTACTAAAAATCTATGTTGCTTATCTCCCTTCCTTTATTACATCACTCTAGAATTTAACTGGCCTCAAATTTAAGGCTTAAAATCCCCATTTTCCTTCTTGGGGAAGTTAAGAATTTACTCATGTCTAATCTATACTGTTTGTCTTCTTATCTCCTAAAGATTTTCAGTAGCAGTTCCTCTACCACACCAGTTGTTAGTCCTTCTCATACTATAAGCTTACCAATCTGTTGCTGACTCCATGCACAATTGGAGGGGTTCACTTGAACAGTAGGACAACGCAGTTGAGCCCCTTAACTTGTCTCCATGGTTAAGTATATCCTTAAGTATTTTATTCTTCTTGATGATATTGTAAATCAATTTTTTTATTGTTTTCTTAATTTCCTTTTCAGATTGTTCATTACTAGTGCTTAGAAGCACAACACAATTGGTTTTTGTGTGTTTATTTTGTATACTGCAACTTTGCTGAAATGTTCGATCTTACTTTTTTTTGGTGTAGAATCATTAAATACAATTTTTTAAAGGCATAAGTATCTCCAATTTTCTTTTATGGTAATTAAGATGAATATAAAAATATTAAATATACACAGTTACATGATCTCATTTCCAAATTAGTGGATCTAGCTTTTACTTGTTCAACTTCTTGCTCTCAAAATAGAAAAAAAAAATTCTTTCTGTCTCTATCTTTCTGTTGCTCTTTTTTTTTTCTTTTTGGCTATAAGAACTTTTCACAAAAATTAGTTTATTATAGGCCTTCCCCAAGACCACTCTTGTTAGATATAATCAAATGAAATTTCTGCTTATAATCAAATGAATTTCTGCTCTATAGTGGAGTACAGAATATTGATATTATGCAACCTTATAATATTCTGTGCCTGCTTCTTTTTGTTTTTTTCTCATGTGATATCTAATGCTATGTTGTGGGAAACTTAAATTTTGGGGCTTCTCATCCCACTTTAGCCAGTTTATATTTTAAAAATTCAGACCAGATCATATGGACATTTCTAAACATCATTAACCGGGTTTCTGGAAGCTTAGGATTCCCCCCTAACTGTATGTCGCATGTCCTACCTCACCTCATAGCCAGAGTTGACAACAGTAATATTCTCAAGCTTTCTGTCACTCCTACCCTCACCATCCAGTCTTTCCATATTGGCCAGAATTAAGAACAGAATACCAGTTCTACCAGATACCTCGTCCTTCTGAGTGACAGAATTCTCAGCCAGGTGAAGAAAACATGTACTATATATTATGCTTTCAGACTATTTATACCTTTAGCTGATGTCTAGTTAATCCCTCATCTCTGACAATTTTGCAATATTTTCTAAGGAAGACTTGGTTATTACACCCTCTCTGGCAAGATAGACTCTAGAACATTCCCATAAAAGCATTGCTTAGCTCTTCTTTTACACGTATCCATTACTTTCTGTTGTGGTTCCTACCCTAAAGGGTAGAGAGCTCTTCAATGCTTCTGCTTCACTTAGTCAGCGTGTGTTTTTGTTTGTTTGTTTAATTTTTTAATGTTTATTTTTGAGAGACAAAGCATGAGCAGGGGAGGGGCAGAGAGAGGGAGACACAGATCAGAAGCAAGCTCCAGGCTCTGAGCTGTCAGCACAGAGCCCAACACAGGGTCTGAACTCATGAACCATGAGATCATGACCTGAGCTGAGTCAGACACTTAATCGACTGAGCCACCCAGGCCCCCCTTTGTTTGTTTTTTAAAGGGACCCTCTTTCAATGCTGTCTTCTAGTCATGAGTATTGGCAATAAGTATCAGAGCCAACCCTACCTCCCCCACTTTGTATTTCTCAGCAGTCCCTATCTCTAGGATAACCATTCCTACCACAGCCTCAGTGCCTTTGGAGAGGCTATTCCCTCAGTGTGAAATAAGTAGTCTTTTTTCATCTGTAACCTTTTTTCTAGGCCTAAGTCACACTCTACTTTCTCTATTCAGCATTTGTGGATCTGCCTTGCTTGAATTTTTAGAAAATGTCTTTTCTGTGTATGGATGTGGCTTTTACTGTCTTGCTTTGGGCTATGGGTATTTGTGTCCATTCTGTCTCTTTAATAAGATCAGAGTTTGGCAAACTCTTTTCTGCAAAGGATCAGTTGGTAATAGTTTCTTCTTTGAGGGCCATACAGTCTCTGTTGCAAATATGCAATTCTGCCATTATAACATGAAAGAAACCATAGACAATATGTCAACAATGAGCATGATTCTCTTCCAGTCAAACAGTTTTATTTTTCCAGACACTGAAATTTAAATTTCATACAGTTTGCATGTGTCATGAAATATGTTCTTATGATTATCTTTCAACCATATAAAAATGTAAAAAACATTCTGTGTTAATGGGCTGTACAAAAGCAAGCACTAAACCGTCTTCAGCACGGCTGTAATTGGCCGACTTTGGAACTAGATGATGAGGTGCCTAAAGTCTAGCTATATTTTATGCCTCTGTGTACAAGCTACAGTGTTATGCCTATCAGAAGTTGTCTCTTAAGGGTTGGGATAGTAGGGGACTTTAATATCCCACTTACAACAATGGACAGATCATCTAAGCAGACAATCAACAAGGAAACAATGGCTTTGAGTGACACACTGGACCAGATTGATTTAACAGATATATTCAGAACATTTCATCCTAAAGCATCAGAATACACATTATTCTCAAGTACACATAGAGCATTCTCCAGAACAGATCACATATGGGGCACAAACCATCCCTCAAAAGGTACAAAAAGATTGAGATCATACCATGCATATTTTCAGATCACAGAGCTATGAAACTTGAAATCAACCACAAGAAAAAATTTGGAAAGCCCTCAAATACATGGAAATTAAGGAACATCCTATTAAAGAATGAATTGGTTACCCCAGGAATTGAAAGAAGAAAAAATTGCATTGAAGCAAATGAAAATGAAAACATGACAGTCTAAACTCTTTGGGATGGAGGAAAGGCAGTCATAAGAGGAAAGTACATTGCAATTCAGACCTATCTCAAGAAGCAAGAAAGATCCCAAATACACAAGCTAACCTTACACCTCAAGGAGCTAGAAATGCAGCAAATAAAGCCCAAAGCCAGGAGAAGGAGGAAAATAATAAAGATTAGAGCAGAAACAAACATTATAGAGACAAACAAACAAAAACCAGAAGAACAGATAAATAAAACTAAGAGTTGGTTTTTTGAAAGAATAAACAAAATTGATAAACTCCTAGCCAGACCTCTCAAAAAAGAAAGGAAAGTGGGCCCATATAGATAAATCAGGAGTGAAAAAGGAGAGATCACAACCAACACCACAGAAATACAAACAATTATAAAGGAATGTTATAAAAAATTATATGTCAAAAAACTGATCAATTTGGAAGAAATGGACAAATTCATAGAAACTCAGACATTAACAAAACTGAAAAAGGAAGAAATAGAAAATTTGAACAGACCCATAACCAGCAGAGAAATTGAATCATTAATCAAAAATCCCCCAACAAATAAGAGTCCTGGACCAGATGGCTTCCCAGGGGAATTCTACCAGACAGCTAAAGAAGAGTTAATACGTATTCTTGCCAAACTGTTCTGAAAAATAGAAATGTAAGGAAAGCTTCCAAACTCATTCTATGAAGCCAGCATCACCTTGATTCCAAAACCAGATAAAGACCCTACTAAAAAGGAGAATTATAGGACAATATCCCTGATGAACCTGGATACAAAAAATTGTCAACAAGGTACTAGCAAATTGAATTCAATAATATATTAAAAGAATTATTCACCATGATCAAGTGGGATTCATTTCTGAGCTGTAGGGTGGTTCAATATTTGAAATCAATCAATGTGACACATCATATTAATAAAAGAAAGGATAAAAACCATATGATCTTTTCAATAGATGCAGAAAAAGCATTTGACAAAATACAACATCCTTTCTTGATAAAAACCCTCAAGAAAGTAAGAGTAGAAGGAACATACCTCAACATCATAAAGGCATATATGAAAGGCCCACAACTGATACCATCCTTAATGGAAAAAACTGAGAGCTTTCCCCCTATGGTTGGGAACATGACAGGGATGTCCATTCTCACCACTGCTGTTTAACACAGTGTTGGAAGTCCTAGCCTCAGCAATCAGACAATAACAACAACAAACAACAGCAAGTTAAATAAACCTTCAAAAAGAAGTCAAACTTTCACTCTTCACATGGAAAACCTGAAAGACTCCACCAAAACCTGCTAAAACTGATCCAAAGTTCAGCAAAGTTGCAGGATATAAAATCAGTGTACAAAAATTGGTTGCATTTCTATACACCAATAATGAAGAAGCAGGAAGAGAAATCAAGGAATCAATCCTATTTACAATTGCATCAAAAACTATAAAATACCAGGGGAGATGGAGGCGTAGGAGGACGCTGGGCTCACCGTGTGTCCTGCTGATCACTTAGATACCACCTAAACCTGCCTAAATAACCCAGAAAACCGCCAGAGGATTAGCAGAATGGAGACTCCGGAGCCAAACGCAGACGAGAGGCCCACAGAAGAGGGTAGGAAGGGCGGCGAGGAGGTGCGCGCTCCACGGACTGGCGGGAGGGAGCTGGGGCGGAGGGGGCCTGCTGGCCAAGCAGAGCCCCTGAGTCTGGCTTGCAAAAGTGGAGGGGCTGGATGGAGTGTGTTCCAACAGCAAGCAGGACTTGACATCTGGAAGGTTATAAGCTAATAGCTCTGCTCCGAGAACGGGAGGGCTGGACGACAACGGGAGGGAGAGTTGTTGAGCCCCGGAGGACAGAGCTCAGCTTGGCAGGGAACAAAGGCACTCACCAGTGCCATCTCCCTCGCCCATCCACCAGCCAAAATCCCAAAGGGAACCTATTCCTGCCAGGGAACTTGCTTGCACCGCGCAAACACCCAATGCTGTGCTTCTGAGGATCCATCCCTCTGGCGGCAGCTCTGACTCCCTCCGGGTGCAGCAGGGCCCCTCCCAAAGTGGATTACCAAAGTAAAAGGGAGCTGGAAAAGCAAGCTGAGCCTGCCCCTCCCGCCCCTGTGCACCTTGCCAATCCAGACCAGCTAATACACCAGATCCCCAGCACCACAAGCCTGGCAGTGTGCAAGCAGCCCAGAGTGCCACGCCACCCCACAGTGATTCCTGAGCCTAGGAGAGGGGAAGAGAAGGCACACACCAGTCTGACTGTGGCCCCAGCGGTGGGCTGGGGGCAGACATCAGGTCTGACTGCTACTCCGCCCACCAACTCCAGTTATACACCACAGCACAGGGGAAGTGCCCTGCAGTCCCACACCACTCCAGGGACTATCCAAAATGACGAAACGGAAGGATTCCCCTCAGAAAAACGTCCAGGAAATAACAACAGCTAACGAACTGATCAAAAATGATTTAAACAATGTAACAGAAAGTGAATAGAATAATAGTCATAAAATTAATTGCTGGGCTTGAAAACAGTATAAAGGATAGCAGAGAATCTCTTGCTACAGAGATCAAGGGACTAAGGAACAGCCAGGGGGAGCTAAAAAAAATGCTGTCAATGAGCTGCAAAATAAAATGGAGACAACTACAGCTCGGATGGAAGAGGCAGAGGAGAGAATAGGTGAACTAAAAGATAAAATTATGGAAAAAGAAGTAGCTGAGAAAAAAAAGATAAAAAAATCCAGGAGTATGAGGGGAAAATTAGAGAACTAAGTGATGCACTAAAGAGAAATAATATACGCATAATTGATATTCCAGAGGAGGAAGAGAGAGGGAAAGGTGCTGAAGGTGAACATGAAGAAATCATAGCTGAGAACTTCCCGGATCTGGGGAAGGAAAAAGGCATTGAAATCCAAGAGGCACAGAGAACTCCCTTCAGACGTAACTTGAATGGATCTTCTGCACGACATATCATAGTGAAACTGGCAAAATACAAGGAAAAAGAGAAAATTCTGAAAGCAGCTAGAGATAAAAGTGCTCTAACATATAAAGGGAGACCTATAAGACTTGTGACCGAACTCTCTACTGAAACTTGGCAGGCCAGAAAGGAATGGCAGGAGATCTTCAATGTGATGAACAGAAAAAAATATGCAGCCAAGAATCCTTTATCCAGCAAGTCTGTCATTTAGAATAGAAGGAGAGATAAAGGTCTTCCCAAACAAAGAAAAACTGAAGGAATTTGTCACCACTAAACAAGCCCTACAAGAGATCCTAAGGGGTATCCTGTGAGACGAAGTACCAGAGACATCACTACAAGCATGAAACCTATGGACATCACAATGACTCTAAACCCATATCCTTCTATAATAACACTGAATGTAAATGGACTAAATGTGCCAACCAAAATACATAGGGTATCAGGATGGATAAAAAAACAAGACCCATCTATTTGCTGTCTACAAGAGACTCATTTTAGACCTGAGGACACATTCAGATTGAGAGTGAGGGGATGGAAAACTATTTATCACGCCATTGGAAGCTGAAAGAAAGCTGGAGTAGCCATACTTATATCAGACAAACTAGACTTTAAATTAAAGGCTGTAACAAGAGATGAAGAAGGACATTATATAATAATCACAAGGTCTATCCATCAGGAAGAGCTAACAATTATAAATGTCTATGCACCAAATACCAGAGCCCCCAAATATATAAAACAATTACTCACAAACATAAGCAACCTTATTGATAAGAATGTGGTAATTGCAGGGGACTCTAACACTCCACTTACAGAAATGGATAGAGCATCTAGACACACGGTCAATAAAGAAACAAGGGCCGTGAATGATACATTGGATCAGATGGACGTGACAGATTTATTTAGAACTCTACATCCCAAAACAACAGAATATACTTTCTTCTCGAGTGCACATGGAACATTCTCCAAGATAGATCACATACTGGGTCACAAAACAGTCCTTCATAAGTTTACAAGAATTGAAATCATACCATGCATACTTTCAGACCACAATGCTATGAAGCTTGAAATCAACCACAGGAAAAAGGTCTGGAAAACCTCCAAAAGCATGGAGGTTAAAGAACACCCTACTAACGAATGAGTGGGTCAACCAGGCAATTAGAGAAGAAATTAAAAAATATATGGAAACAAATGAAAATGAAAATACAACAATCCAAACGCGTTGGGATGCAGCCAAGGCAGTCCTGAGAGGAAAATACATTGCAATCCAGGCCTATCTCAAGAAACAAGAAAAATCCCCAATACAAAATCTAACAGCATACCTAAAAGTAGAAGCAGAACAACAAAGACAGCCTAAATCCAGCAGAAGGAGACAAATAATAAAGATCAGAGCAGAAATAAACAATATAGAATCTTAAAAAACTGTAGAGCAGATCAATGAAACCAAGAGTTGGTTTTTTGAAAAAATAAACAAAATTGATAAACCTCTAGCCAGGCTTCTCAAAAAGAAAAGGGAGATGACCCAAATAGATAAAGTCATGAATGAAAATGGAATTATTACAACTAATCCCTCAGATATACAAATAATTATCAGGGAATACTATGAAAAATTATATGCCAACAAACTGGACAACCTGGAAGAAATGGACAAATTCCTAAACACCCACACTCTTCCAAAACTCAATCAGGAGGAAAAAGAAAGCTTGAACAGACCCATAACCAGTGAAGAATTGAATCAGTCATCAAAAATCTCCCAACAAATAAGAGTCCAGGACCAGACGGCTTCCCAGGGGAGTTCTACCAGACGTTTAAAGCAGAGATAATACCTATCCTTCTCAAGCTATTCCAAGAAATAGAAAGGGAAGGAAACTTCCAGACTCATTCTATGAAGCCAGTATTACTTTGATTCCTAAACCAGACAGAGATCCAGTAAAAAAAGAGAGATACAGGCCAATATCCCTGATGAATATGGATGCAAAAATTCTCAATAAGATACTAGCAAATCGAATTCAACAGCATGTAAAAAGAATTATTCATCATGATCAAGTGGGATTCATTTCTGGAATGCAGGGCTGGTTCAACATCCGCAAATCAATCAACGTGATACATCACATTAATAAAAGAGAAGATGAGAACCATATGATCCTGTCAATCGATGCAGAAAAGGCCTTTGACAAAATTCAGCACCCTTTCATAATAAAAACCCTCGAGAAAGTCAGGATAGAAGGAACATACTTAAACATCATAAAAGCCATTTATGAAAAGCCCACAGCTAACATCATCCTCAATGGGGAAAAACTGAGAGCTTTTTTCCTGAGATCAGGAACACGACAGGGATGTCCACTCTCACTGCTGTTGTTTAACATAGTGTTGGAAGTGCTAGCATCAGCAATCATACAACAAAAGGAAATCAAAGACATCAAAATTGGCAAAGATGAAGTCAAGCTTTCACTTTTTGCAGATGACATGATATTATATATGGAAAATCCGACAGACTCCACCAGAAGTCTGCTAGAACTGATACGTGAATTTAGCAAAGTTGCAGGATACAAAATCAATGTACAGAAATCAGTTGCATTCTTATACACTGATAATGAAGCAACAGAAAGACAAATAAAGAAACTGATCCCATTCACAATTGCACCAAGAAGCATAAAATACCTAGGAATAAATCTAACCAAAGATGTAAAAGATCTGTATGCTGAAAACTATAGAAAGCTTTGAAGGAAATTGAAGAAGATATAAAGAAATGGAAAAACATTCCATGCTCATGGATTGGAAGACTAAATATTGTTAAAATGTCAATACTACCCAAAGCTATCTACACATTCAATGCAATCCCAATCAAAATTGCACCAGCATTCTTCTCAGAACTAGAACAAGCAATCTGAAAATTCATATGGAACCACAAAAAGCCCTGAGTAGCCAAAGTAATTTTGAAGAAGAAGACCAAAGCAGGAGGCATCACCAACCCAGACTTTAGCCTCTACTACAAAGCTGTAATCATCAAGACAGCATGGTATCAGCACAAAAACAGACACATAGACCAATGGAATAGAAAAAAAAACCCAGAACTGACCCACAAACATATGGCCAACCAATCTTTGACAAAGCAGGAAAGAATATCCAATGGAAAAAAGACAGTCTCTTTAACAAATGGTGCTCGGAGAACTGGACAGCAACATGCAGAAGATTGGAACTAGACCACTTTCTCACACCATTCACAAAAATAAACTCAAAATGGATAAAGGACTTGAATGTGAGACAGGAGACCATCAAAACCCTAGAGGAGAAAGCAGGAAAAGACCTCTCTGACCTCAGCCGTAGCAATTTCTTACTTGACACATCCCCAAAGGCAAGGGAAATAAAAGCAAAAATAAACTACTGGGACCTTATGAAGACAAAAAGCTTCTGCACAGCAAAGGAAACAACCAACAAAACTAAAAGGCAACCAACGGAATGGGAAAAGATATTTGCAAATGATATATCAGACAAAGGGCTAGTATCCAAAATCTATAAAGAGCTCACCATACTACACACCCGAAAACAAATAACCCAGTGAAGAAATGGGCAGAAAACATG
>NW_024412376.1:65303060-65323762 GCF_014898765.1 Herpailurus yagouaroundi
CATGTTTTCTGCCCATTTCTTCACTGGGTTATTTGTTTTCGGGTGTGAAGTTTGGTGAGCTCTTTATAGATTTTGGATACTAGAAGGGCTGCATGGCTTTCTATGGAAACTCTACCAAACATTTAAAGAAGAGTTGACACCTATTTTTTTGAAGCTGTCTAAAAAATACAAATGGAAGGAAAACTTCCAAACTCATTTTATGAGGCCAGCATTACCTTGATTCCAAAACCAAAGACCCCACTAAAAAGAACTACAGACCAATTTTTCTGATGAATATGGATGCAAAAATTATCAACAATATACTAGAAAACTGGATCCAACAGTATATTAAAAGAATTATTCACCACGATCAAGTGGGATTTATTCTTGGGATGCAAGGCTCGTTCAATATCAGCAAATCAATCAGTGTGATACATCACATTAATAAAAGAAGGATAAGAACCACATGATCCTCTCAATAGATGCACAAAAGGCATTTGAGAAAATACAGCATCCTTTCTTGATAAAAATCTCAAAACACTAGGGATAGAAGGATCATACCTCAAGTCATAAAGACCACATATAAAAGACCCACCGCTAATATCATCCTCAATGGGGAAAAACTGAGAGCTTTCCCCTAAGGTCAGGAATACTACAAGGATGTCTACTCTCATCACTGCTCTTCAAGATAGAACTGGAAGTCCTAGCCTCAGCAATCAGAGAACAAAAGAAATAAAAGGCATCCAAATCATCAAGGAAGAAGTCAAACATTCACTCCTTTCAGATGACATGATACTCTGCGTGCAAAACCCAAAAGACTCTACCAAAAAACTGCCAGAACTGATACATGAATTCAGCAAAGTCACAGGATATAAAATCAAAGTACAGAAATAGGTTTCCTTTCTATACACCAATAATGAAGCAGAAGAAAGAGAAATGAAGGAATTGATCCCATTTACAATTGCACCCAAACCCATAGAATACCTAGGAATAAACCTAATGAAAGAGGTGAAAAATCTATACACTGAATACCATAGAAAGCTTATGAAAGAAATTGAAGAAGACACACACAAAAAAATGGAAAAACATTCCATGTTCATGGATTAGAAGAACTAATATTGTTAAAATGTCAGTATTACTCAAAGCAATCTACATATTCAATGCAATCCCTATCAAAATAACACCAGCATTCTTGACAGAGCTAGAATAAACAATCGTAATATTTGTACAAAACCAGAAAAGACCCTGAATGGCCAAAGTATTGTTGAAAAAGAAAACCAAAACCAGAACTTAAACTGTATTACAAAGCTGTAATCATCACAACAGTGTGGTACTGGCACAAAAACAGACACATAGATCAATGGAACAGAATAAACAGCCCAGAAATGGACCCACAAATGTATGGCCAACTAATCTTTTACAAAGAAGGAAAGAATATCTAGTGGGAAAAACAGTCTCTTCAGCAAATGGTGTTGGGAAAAAGTGGACAGCAATATGCAGAAGAAAGAACCTGGACCACTTTCTTACACTATACACAAAAAATAAACTCAAAATTGATGAAAGACCTAAATGTAAGACAGGAAGCCACCAAAATCCTAGAGGAGAAAATAGGCAGCAGCCTCTTTAACCTCAGCTGCAGCAACTTCTTATTTGTCATATCTCCAGAGGCAAGGGAAACAAAAGCAAAACTGAACTATTGGGACCTCATGAAGATAAAAACCTTTTGCATGGTGAAGGACAGGAAAACTAAAAGGTAACCAATGGAATGGGAGAAGATGTTTGCAAATGACCTATCAGATAAAGGGATAGTATCTAAAATCTATAAAGAACTTACCAGACTCAACACCTAAAAAACAAATAATCCAGTGAAGAAATGGGCAAAGGACCCGTATAGACACTTTTCCCAAGAAGACATCCAGATGGCTAACAGACACATGAAAAAGGGCTCAACATCACTTATTATCAGGGAAATACAAATCAAAGCCATAATGGGATGTCATCTCATACTTGTCAGAATGGCTAACATTAACAACTCAGGCAACAGATGTTGGTGAGGATGCAAAGAAAGGAACTCTTTAGCACTGCTGGTGGGAATGCAAACTGGTGTAGCCACTCTGGAAAACAGTATGGAGGTTCCTCAAAAAATTAAAAATAGAACTAACCTACTACCCAGCAATTTTACTACTAGGAATTTGTCCAAAGGATAAAGCAATGCTGATAGAGGGGACACATGCACCCCAATGTCTATAGCAGCACTATTAACAATAGTCAAAGTATGGAAAGAGCCCAAATGTCCATTTTAAAAAATAAATATGAAAAAGAAAGACAATGGGCAAAATACATGAAAAACTATTTCTCCGAAGAAAATACTGGGATAGCAAATAAGCCCACGGGAAGATGCTAATCATTAACTATCAGGAAAATGCAAATTAGGGATGAAGGAAATATCACTGCATACTTATGAGAACATATATAAAAAACAATGACAATGCCAAATGCTGGTAAGGATGTAGAAAAATTGAATCTCTCATATGTCGCTATGGCTAATGTAAAATGGTACACTTTGGAACGCAATTTGACAATTTCTTTCAAACCTAACTATATAAACCATAGACCCAACCACCAAACTTCTTGGCATTTCCCAGAGAAATAAAAATATTCGTTCACATAAAAACCTGTACATGATTCTTCATAGCAACTCTATTTTTAATAGAGCTGGAAACAACCAAAATGTCCTCGTCTCCATGAATGGTTAAACAAACCCTGGTCCATTATCAGCAATAAAAAAACGAATAAGTATCGGTATACCTAACAACTTGGGTGGATCTGAATGGCACTATGCTGAGTGGAAAAAATCAGTATCAAAAGGTATAATTTGTGATTCATTGCACAATCTTATGTCAAAAGCATAGAGATGGAGAACAGCTTAGTAATTGCCAGGGGTTCAGGGCTGCGGGGGGGAGGGGAGGGGGACTTGGTATGACTACAAACATGTAGCAGGAGGGAGATCGTTTTGGTCATAGTTTTGTATCTTGATTTTGGTGATGGTTACGGGAATCTACACTCGGGATAAAGACGGACTTTACACACACACTGTAGCTATGTCAAATTCCTGGTTTTGTATTGTACCTTGATTAACTAAGATGTAATCACGGGGGAAAGTAGATGAAGGATGCTTGGGACCTCTCTGTATTATCCTTGCAATTTTCTGTGTGCTGTAATTATTTTTGAAAATATAGGGAAAAAATTAAAAATCCCATTTTGCCTCGGGTAGCTGTGGCCTACATTATTTAGTCAAAGGAGAAACCGTGAGACGGTACAAACCCCAATTCCGGGTTTTACACAGAAGCATGACCTGGGGCAGAAGAAAGGCTCAGGGCTGCAGAAGGCGGGGAGCCAGAGAGAGGTTTCCCTCTCCCTGAGAGTGTGGGAGGCGGCATCTGAGCGCCTGAAGCAGGGAGGTGAGTGGCGCGCCGCCCAGTCCCAGTCCCAGCCCCACCCTCCGCGGGCTCCTGGAGCCCGTGCGATCCCTGCAGCAGAAGGCTGGGGAGCCGGAGGCGCGAGGACTCTGGAGCGGCGCTCCTGCATTCCCGACACCGCGGCTCCAAACCTTGAAAGGACCAAGAGAACTTTCTCTGAACTGCGAACAGCTTTGGTCAACGCGATAGCCTCCCATGCTTTGGCTTCCCGCCTCTTCATTGTGGTTCTGATCTCTCGCTGCTTTCCTTCTCGAACCTGCTAGGGTGCAATCGGGAGCCCGTCAGCGCGCCAGACGGCTGTCTGGACCTGCGAGGGTGGGAGGCGGCCGCCAGCCCTGTCCCCTCGCAGCCCCCGCCCCGCCGCGCAGCGGTGCTCGCCCGGGGTAGCTGGCTGTGCCCGGCGCTCGGGCAGCGCGCGGCATGCAGTCTCTCAACATCACCCGAGAGCAGTTCTCCAGGCTGCTACGGGACCATAACCTGACGCGCGAGCAGTTCATTGCGCGCTACGGGCTGCGGCCGCTTGTCTACACCCCGGAGCTGCCGGGGCGCGCCAAGCTGGCCTTCGTGCTCACCAGCGTGCTCATATTTGCCCTAGCGCTCTTTGGCAACGCGCTGGTGGTCTATGTGGTGACCCGCAGCAAGGCAATGCGCACCGTCACGAACATCTTCATCTGCTCCTTGGCGCTCAGCGACCTGCTCATCGCCTTCTTCTGCATCCCGGTCACCATGCTACAGAACATCTCTGACACCTGGCTGGGGGGTGAGTCCGCGAGCGCACCTTCTTCTCTAAACCCCAGTCTGCCAAGGGACTCTTCCCGCCCCCTCTATTCCTTACATTTCTGTCTCTACCAAATGAATCCAGTGCTCCTTCTTAGAACTTCCTCACTTGTGCTCACTTGGAGAGAAGTTTTTTGCCACTTTTAATTCAGCCCAACGTTTCTTTTCCTTGTCGCTTAAAGACATAGTTAGGAAAATGCCTAGGAAACGTACAAGGCAGTGAGGTGGGGAGTTGCACCTCTCTCCTGTTATTTCAACTCCTTTTTCCATAATTACCAGGATTTTCCCTATTTCCAATAAAAGTAAGATAAAAATATTTCACATAATAAAAGTCTCGATATCCGCTCTTCCTGCATACCTCTAGGCTCACTCCACAGTTGCCTCTGTGGCTTCCAAACAGGTATTTGTAGATCTAACTCTTATATGAGGATTTAAACTATATATATCTATATATATATATATCTATATCTATATATATATATAGATATATATATATATCTTGGAATAGTCCTTCTTTTTAAAGATTGTATTAACAGTCAAGCAGGGAGAAAGAACACAGAAAACATAACATACCCCCTGCTGACTGATAATGAAGGAGACACCGATTTGTCCTGCTTCCTTAAAAGGGGAGTGGAAATGGCAGAAAAGCCATTCAGAGTCATTGAACTGGGAGCAGTATGTTGAGGTTGAGAAAAAAATAGACACTTCACTTCCCTAAATGATTCAGTCTTTCCAGAGACACAGCTTTAGAGCATCCTTGTAATCCGTAAGCCATATTGTCTTCTATTGTCACCAGTGTTCTTGGTGTGCCTTGGGGAGGAAGCACAGGTTGTGTTGTACCCCATTGTCATGGATGGGTGCATCCTTGAGGCCTCATCAAAATTCTTAGAAAGGGGTTGGAAATACAGAGAGAATGTGAGAGAAATGGATCATTATGCCTTTAAACCCTGTCATTTCCACTCCTTTGCTACTTCTTTTAAATCTCACTGCGGGTGTTCATTTCATCCTACATTAACAATTTGAGATTTTCTTTCCCTGGCATAGCTTTTTTCCCCCATTAATTTGCATTGGATTTTATCATTAGTGGGTCAAGAGGCTAAAATCTTTGATTCCCACCTCATCTGTAATGTAAATTTTCCCAAAAACTAAACATTAGAGAACATAGCATCCACTTGAGGGTGACACAGTGCAGGAATTTGCAAACTGACTTATGGGTTATAGCCTTTCTTATGCGCTCTGATGAAATCATTGTCCTTGGGCATTTTAAAGTTGCTTGGTGCAACTAACTCCGCCACATTAATGGGTAAACTTTTGGTCATCATATATAACTTATTTTTTGAGGCAATGGTACAGGAGTTTTCATTTCTGCATGTTTGTGAAGGCAGATTTATGAAGCATATATGTATTGCTGGATGATTATAGCTCTGTTTGTAAAGGTAAACATAGTTAAGAAAAGTGGGATGTTATACTGGGAATTCAAAGACCTGGATTACTACTTTGGCTCTGATACATGTTGATTCAACACATCTGAGCCTCAGTTTCTCAATAAAATATTAGGAATTCTGGGAGCTTGGAAGTGGAATAAAGCAGATGTTTAGCCCCTAGCCATCCTAGGAAATCAAGCCTGGGAAAGATTATAGGGTGGATCTTCCTTTCAGAGGACTTAGGTGGGCGCTGCAAAGATTTTTCTTAAACTTTCTGTTTTCCTTGCTTCCCCGTTCGTGAAGGACATTTCACTTTAGCTTCTAAATGCTGAAAAAGAGTAATACATTGGGTATGTATTTTACAGGTTAGTGTGAGGATAAATGTGTTAGTAAAAGTGCTTTGAAGCAATTTATTATTCCATGAAAGTATAAGGTATTAATTCTATTAAGGATTGTTTGATTTTAGGTGGCTTATGTTTATCTGAGACAAGATTTGTAGAATAAATATTCTTATAAATCAAGTAAGTAACACCAAAATTGAAGTTCAGGGGAAAGAAGAGAGCTTGCAGAGTTTCTGGAGAAAGTGATGCAAACAGATTTAACCTGCCCTTTATGAGACAGGATAATAATTGCAACACTCCTTTGATAAATTAACAAAAGAGCTTTCAAGGGAATGTAATCTAATAGTTCAAAGTTAATTCACAGTCTATTATTCCATAAAGCTATTGAGGATCTTCTTTATGGCAAAGCATTTTACCTTGGTAATACAAAAAATGAACAAAGCTTATCTAATGACTTTTGGGGCCTCAGAGAATATGAAATATCCCAGAATAAGCAAATATAGGATTTAATAGAAGAGGATCCATTCTGCTGCAAGAGCACAGAAGTCAGGAAGGCTTTACCAAGGACTTTTGAGCTAGATATTGAGGAATGATTCAGATTGTTCCTAGCAGAGGAAGAAGGTTGGAGTGTGTTCTAGGAACAGGGGTCAATCCAAAGTTTGGAGGAAAGGAAAAGGTGATGAATTCCAGGAATGCTGTGTAAGCCATTTCAAGAATATAGTTTATATGTGAGCAATGGTGAGAAATGAGACAGAAGAGTAGGCTAGTGCAAATGGGGAAGAAAAGGTATATTATCAGTTATACTACACCTAAAATATGAATACCCCTCAAATTCCTTCAGAAGTGAAATAGGGAACATAAATGGAACAGCAGAGACCACTAGGAGGAAACAGTGGAGAAGGAAGTCTGCTACCTCACCTAAAGCGGGCAGGATCCCTGCAGGCAGGGGTGTCAGATCTTCTTTGGTGGTTGTTGTAGTTACTGCCTTTTTTTTTTTTTTTTTTTCAGAGAAGCTGGGAATATGGAATGTTATGATCTTGGCATATAATTCAAATTTAAAAGTAGAACTGTGTAAAAGAAAACCTCTCTGTGGGTTTGGCCACGAATAATTCATGAACCTCCAGTTTGTGATTTCTCAAAGCCTCCCTCTCAAACATTTCTGACAAAGGTAGAGCTATAAATGACTGTTTTTTTCTTCTTTAGTCCACTTATCTCCCTTGCTAGGGACCAATGTTACCTACTGAGTCAAAGCCTGCATTTGGACAAGATCTCCAGGTGATTCATAAGCACATGAAAATTTGAGAAGCACCACTATAAGTAATGATTTTCAGACTTGGCTGCCTAGAGAACCTCCTGAGAGACTTTGAAAATGATCTGTGCAGGCCCCAGTCCAAACTAATTACATCTGACTCTCTGGAGCCAGCTTGCACTGACTTACAGAGACCATTGTGTTCATCTTTACTCAGTTCCCCATTCAGGGACATCATATTGTTGGCTTGAAATCAGCCATGGTGGAGCTCATGGATGGCTCAGTCGGTTAAGCATCCAACTTCAGGTCAGGTCATGATCTCACCACAGTTCATGGGTTTGAGCCCCATGTCAGGCTCTGTTCTGACAGCACAGAGCCTGGAGCCTGCTTCTGTGTCTTTCTCTCTGTCCCTCCCCTGTTCACGCTCTCTCTCTCTCAAAAATAAATAAACATTAAAAAAAGAAAAGAAGTCAGTCATGGTAGGAGTATTTACACTGTGGACATCAGCAGCTGCAGATCAGTTTATTTTTTAAAGAAAAAAACCCAAAACTCAAAACCATACAGTTGTCTTCCAGCATACCACTGAGCAAAGCTTTGAGTTTCCATTTGTACAGTGGTGACACCATAAATGACAGGTGCAACAAATTATATCCATAAATATTTAGTTTATTTATATGATTTATACTCAATTTAGAAGATCTTAATTCAGCATCTGAGTTTGCTCAGCATTGAGGAAAGTGTATGTTCAATCCTTCTGTATATCTGGCATTACCATCCGAATGCCAGCTCTCTGTGATCAACAGTTGATTTGCTCCCACACTACTCCCCAGAACTTCCAACATGGAGCTGGTAGGAGTAGAGATTCACTTTCCCCAAGAATAGTAAATAGCATTTGCTTATGATTTTTTTAATCACTAATGTGAGGATGGGGTTTTATTGTCTTAACAATTAGGAGTCAGGCCTTGGAAGTTTTGTGTGCATTCTAGTCACCAATCTGTTTGGTTCAACTTCAGCAGTGAACTTGCCTTTTGTGTTCTTGGCACCACAGAATTTACCTATCCTTATCTGCTGGCTGTTTTTCCTCATTTTGTCTCTTTTTTTCGTTCTTTAATATATTTCTTCGAAATATCTAAATGTTCCTCCAAATTTACTGACAGTATGGGGAAATTTTTTTCAACTAAATTCAGTACATTAGATTTTGCTTCTGAACAATGCTCCAGAACACTTTTCTCTCTTCTCTAGGTGTCCATAAGCTTCTCTTTTTCCTTCTTACTTTGTTTTCTATATATCAGTCTTTTTCTCTATATTCTTTCCTTCAGTGATTCTCATACTTTCTCTCATTTTTTGAGTGTGTGTCACCTGAAGCCTGGTACGCAATCTCTTTTCTTCCATTGTTCATTTCTGCATAGAGGCTACAATCAGGACTCTCCTTTTGTTGGTGATAATTCTGAAACCAGTATCTAATTATCTAATTATTGTAAGACATAATCTCTCTTATCTGTAAAGTAGGCATTTACACATGGATATCTAATTAGCATCCACCATTCTCTCACCTTACTTTGTCTCTCTGCCCAGGGTCTAAATTATTATTAATAGTACTATGAGTCATTCTTGTATTCAGCATCCTCTGAATATCTGCTGTGTGCACTGGAATATTATAAGTGTAGAGAAAGCTGTGTCATTGTGGAACTGCCAGGTTTCAGTTAGAGCAAGAAGGGGAAGGTGCCATTCAAAGAAAACATGGGCGAGGCAGGGGATTTTGTTGATATCAGAGATCCAGAGTGCACTATGGAGAAAGCGGGGGGGGGGGGGGTTGTTAGGGAATGGGACCTTGGGTCATAATGGGGATATCAAGAGCCTAGATTAGGTCCAGGGGCAAGGGATGGTCTAGGAGAATAGGACTCATGGTGACTGAGATAAAAGTGAACTTAAAACATGAAGGGATTAATTCTAAAGTCTTTCCAGAAGGAGTTGGAAAATCAGTTCTAATCTTAGCCTCCTTTATGGCTCTCAGCATTAATAAATTGAGATGGGGAGGCCTTGATGGCCTTGCCAGGAGCCCACAGGTCTCTCTGCTGGCTTTCATCCTGCTGGGGGTGTAGTCACAGCCAGGGGAAGTGTGCACCCAGAGCTCTATGTATCTCCCTGCAATCCTGTTGTGGGCACTGAAAAGAATTTTCTAATGATGACTGGCAAATTGACTAAAAGCAATTACAAAAAAGGAGTTCCAAAAATACCCTAAGTAATGGCAGCCTCACTGGGAGAAGTGTACTTTCCCGTACACTTACTACATTTGAAGACTACTTGCTTAGGTAAAAAAAAAAAAAAAAAAGAAAAAGAAAAAGAAAAAAAAATGTGAAAATTAATTTTTTCAGTAGCTGATAGGAAAATTCCTATTAGAGCAGTGATTCTCAATCTTGCCAACAGATGGAATCACTTGGGGGAGTTCTTAAAATGATGACTGTTCCTACCCCTTAGAGATTCTGATTTAATTGGGCTGAATGTGATACCTAGGTACTGGATTTTCAGAAGTTCCTGAATCATATAATTTGTAGCCAAGGTTGAGAACCACTGATGTAGGGTAAATGTTGACAGCACCAAGGCTTGGGCTATTGTGAAGGTGAAAAGAAATAATGGATGTAAAGTGCTTAAATAGCACAGTGCCTGCCACCTATGCTGTATAAAAAAAAGCAATCGGAATTAGAATTCTTGGAAAATGCAAAAGTAAGCTGCATAAAATGGAATCCAACATGGAACTCTGAGACAGTTCTCCCATTGTACCCAGCCACGTCTTTACTAAAGCCATACACTTTTTTGGAGTCTTAATGGTGGATTTAGAAAGAAGTCAAAAATGATTAAAATGTTGGGCTGATGTAAGATGAAAGACAAAAAGAATTATTCTCTCACTTGGAGAATGAAACTCTAATTTAACATTTTTAAATTAAAAATTTTTTTTTCAATGTCTATTTATTTTAGAGAGACTGGCTGACTGTGAGCAGGGGAGGGGCAGAGAGAGAAAGGGGGAGAGGGGGAGAGAGAGAGAAAGAGAGAGAGAGAGAGACATGGAATCTGAAGTAGGCTCCAGGCTCCGCGCTGTCAGCACAGAGCCCAAGGCAGGGCTTGAACTCACAAACTATGAGATCATGATGGGGGCAAAACTCGGACGCTTAACTGACTGAGCCCCCGGGTGCCCCTGAAACTTAGCACACCCCACAGCAAGGTTTTCAGTGCATGTTACCCAGAGCCATGGTGGCTGGTGTCAGTGTGTATGGAACAGGTGGGTTCCCAGGCTTTATCAAAATAGCCCCCTTCTCTCTTGTTAATAAATGGGGTTTTGCATAACATTTAATATTTGTAAAAAAGGATTTTACTGGAAGAAAGAACTGGAAGGAGGGAGGGTGAGAAAAAAACGAACACTCACTGTACACAACACAGAAATTCAGGTGAGTTTTTAGAGATTTCAGCTTGATAAATCGTGAAATAGGTTATTAAAGGAAATTGTTGAACATTATGTGGTGAAAAGATCTTAATTAGGGGGGCCAGCTCAGAGCAGAGGGATTAGACTGGAACTATTTCATTATTTGATTGGTGATTAGAAAACATCACTTACACATGTTATAATAATTTTCCCTTTTCCTATAGCATTTCAGAAACTTCAGAGTTTCTGGGGGAAATTTAAATATGGTGAAACTGATGTAAAATCAACAGTATTATGGGGCTTTTTAAAAACCTTTTAATGGGAATGATGAAAGCTCTTGACGAAGAGTAGACTCACTGAAAAAAATAAAAGAAAGAAATCAAAGAGAGACCCAATGGTAGTTTGGAACTCAAATGAAAAAATGTGCCAAGGCTAACCTCTGGGTGATCTTCTCTAAAATCAATTATGGGCACACTTTAAGAAGAAAAGATACCATGGTCAAGAAATTCACTAAGTTTTCTTGGAAGGCTGCAGGATGGTAGTAAAAGCAGTGGGATTTGTATGCGTCTCTACGTAGAGACAACAGCATTTCATGGTTAAAATAAGGACACAGAAGGGATGCCTGGGTGGCCCAGTCGGTTAATCATCTGACTCTTGACTTCAGCTCAGGTCATGATCTTGCAATTTGTGAGATTGAGCCCTGTCGTGGGGCTCTGCGCTGACAGTGCAGATCCTGCTTGGGATTCTCTTTCTCCCTCTCTCTCTGCCCCTCCCCCCATTCACGTGCTCAAAATCAATAAATAAACTTTTTTTAAAAAGGGACACAAAAGGATTTGGCAATGACAAAACTTGGAAAAATTCATTGGGCACTTAAGAGGCATAAAAAAAAATCCCTTTTTCATTTGCTTTTCTAAAATAGAGCTTAGCATGTTCTTTGGCCAGTGGTTGGTTTATTATGAATTCTTGTTTGCAACTAGAGAAGCCCATCTTAAACTAACTTAAGAAAAGGAGCCGGTGGCAGTGGGGGGGTGGGGGTAGGTATTCTGTCTCATGGAACTGAAAAACTCAGGATTAGGGTTAGCTTCTGGCACAGCTGGATTTAGGTCCTCTGACAGTGACTCCGGAGGTCCACCATCCTTCCTCTCTGTGCCCAGCCTCACTTCCTTCTGTTTTGCAGCTTCATTCTTGGACTGTCTTTTTCAGGTAGTATGAAAGATGGTCCTGGAGCTATAGGCTCACATTTTCTTTAAAACTCCCTATCTCAACTCAAATGTGTATCCACAGATAATTTTGTTGTTTTGATTCCTGCTTTAAAATTAAGTATTGATTTCATTTTTTTTAAGTTTATTTATTTTGAGAAAGTGTGAGCGAGGGAGGGGCAGAGAGTAAGGGAGAGAGAGAATCTGAAACAGGCTCTGTGAGCTGTTAGCAAGGAGCCAGAAGGGTCGATCTCATGAAAGGTGAGATCATGACCTGAGCTGAAATCAGGAGTCGGAAACTTAGACGCTTAACCAACTGAGCCGCCTAGGCACCCCTGAAGATTGATTTCTAATTATTAATTTTTAAAAATTTTTTTTAAACGTTTATTATTTTTGGGACAGAGAGAGACAGAGCATGAACGGGGGAGGGGCAGAGAGAGAGGGAGACACAGAATCCGAAACAGGCTCCAGGCTCCGAGCCATCAGCCCAGAGCCTGACGCGGGGCTCGAACTCACGGAGCGCGAGATCGTGACCAGGCTGAAGTCGGACGCTTAACCGACTGCGCCACCCAGGCGCCCCTCTAATTATTAATTTTTAAGTACTCAAGTGTTTATTGTTCTTGTCTATCTAGGCAAGACAAAATTTGTTCTTCTTGTGGCTGTTTCTGAGAAACACATCGCGTATAGTACCAGAAAGATTGTAGATTATTAAGGACTAGTGGAATTCTCCTTAAAATGTAATGTGTTCTTATAACACAGGAGAAATAAAAGAGGTAAAAAGACAGTTTGGTTCAGGGGCGCCTAGGTCGCTCAGGTGACCGACTTAGGCTCAGGTCACGATCTCGCGGTTCATATGTTCAAGCCCCGCGTCCCACTCTGTGCTGACAGCTCAGAGCCTGGAGCCTGCTTCGGATCCTGTGTCTCCCTCTCTCTCTTCCCCTGCCCTGCTCATGTTGCCTCTCTCTGTGTGTCAAAAATAAATAAACATTAAAAAATTATAAAAAATTTAATATAAATCAAAACGAGTAGGTCCTTAGTGTGGACAATATTGGGTTTTAATCCTGTCGCATCATTTATGACTCACAAGTTACTGTACTATTAACTACATTTCCTTGCATTCCATCTGCTCCTATTAGGAGATGTTATACGATGTTATAAGCTGAGAAGTTATAAAATAATGTCTGATGTTGCCCCCCAGTGGACAATGTAGCAGCATACATTACATCAAAATGCAAGATTTACATCATACTATATTTTATCAAAAATATTAATGCATATTCAGTTCTTATGATTTCCCATTGTATTTCAGTATGAAGTATACAATATTTACACATTTCCACCTATAAAACCTTTCACCTATAAAACGTGAATTGAGGTTGAAAGTCTCTTTCAATACATGTATAAAAAATATTTAAAAAAATCTCTTCTTTGCAGAATTGAGATGCATTTAATATCTGCAGTGTTATTTGCAGGTTGACAAACACAGTGTTTCACACTGGGACAATTATTTTATTTCTCCTTGCTGTAGCTTCTTCATCTGTAAATTTGGGAAACGTATGCATACTTTATAGGGCTGCTGTGAGAGTGAACGACCCTGTATGTGAAGGACCCAGCACTTAGTGGGCACCCAAAGAAAGGAAGCTAATTGTGACTTACGGCTGCAAATTATTACTATTTAAATGTTAGGGTGGCACCTGGGTGACTCAATTGGTTAAGCATCTGACCCTTGATTTCGGCTCAGGTCATGATCTCATAGTTGTTGAGGTGGAGCCCTGCATCGGGCTTTGTGCTGATGGTGCGGAGCCCGCTTGGGATTTCTCTCTTCCTCTCTCTCTGCCTACCTCCTGCTTGTGTTCTCTCTCATTCTCAAAAAAAAAATAAATAAACATTAAGATAAAATAAAATAAAATGTAAATTTTATTTTAATTTGGTTTATAGACAATAAGGATGATAGAGTTTAAAAAAACTGTAATTACAGAATTAATTTCTCAACAACATATGATATGCACTTATATAAAACAACTATAAATAGTCCCATCCACATATAACTTAGTTTTGTTAATAAAGTCTTGAATAATTACCATAAAAATATTTACTTCTATATTCAATGAAAAGTCAAATTAGTCATTTGTAGTCTAAACACAGAAAAGAGTACTTACTTTCATTCATTTCGGAAGCAATAATATATCCTGAAAAGAGGCGTAAGTGGTAAAAGACTTGTTGGGGCTGATATAGATTTTGTAATTCCTTGCAAGGCCCATGTGTCTTTCCAGGACACTGCAGACCATAGGCACAGTGTTGCCACACTAGTATTAATACAGACACGTCCTGCTATACTGGCATAGGGCACGGTTTCTCTTTCTGCAGCGTGTTGTGTTTCATCACCTGTTTCTGCCCCATTTGTGCACAGTTTTGCCTACATAGTTAGACCTCATATGCTAGTTTCTGGGATCTGGAGGACAAATTTCTGAAATAAAAAGTTGTCCTGGTCTTTTCCTCAGAAACTTTCACGAGAACAGACTCCTGCACATTTACTCTCAGTGGTTCTGCCCACCTGTGTACTAAAGTTTGGAGCCCTAACACACAACACATATTCCCAGAAGTCCATATTGACTCGGCTTTAGAAGTACTGTCAGGTTATTCTACAGAGAGAGCAACATGTGTGGTTTTTTAAAACTTTTCCTCTACTGCAATATCTACAAACAATAAGGGGTTTATTTTTTATGAGGAGGAATTTTATTGAGTCAAAATCGAATCCAAGTATCAATATAGACCTAATCCAAGCAGTGATTTCTTCAGTGGATTCTGAGGAAGAACAGTTTTACTTTAAAAAAAAATCAGAGTGGGGCGCCTGGGTGGCGCAGTCGGTTAAGCGTCCGACTTCAGCCAGGTCACGATCTTGCGGTCCGTGAGTTCGAGCCCCGCGTCAGGCTCTGGGCTGATGGCTCAGAGCTTGGAGCGTGTTTCTGATTCTGTGTCTCCCTCTCTCTCTGCCCCTCCCCCGTTCATGCTCTGTCTCTCTCTGTCCCAAAAATAAATAAACGTTGAAAAAAAAATTTATAAAAAAAAAAAATACAAAAAAAAAATACAAAAAAAATCAGAGTGATGGAGCTTTGAAAATTAGCACTGGTCTAATGCTTAAAATGAATTAAATGAAGACTTAATGACATAAAACATCACTCTGGGCAAGATCCGGTTAAAACTTTATATTACCTATAAATAGAATCATTAGGTGTAAAATATAGATCTTCACACTGTGTTTGCAAGATACAAAAATAGCTGGTCTATTCAATGAACACATTATTCAAATTAGATTTTCAGTGTTGAGGAAATAATACATGTGAATTTTATGACTTTGAAGACACAATCTATTTGCCTGTTTTTGGTCTTCTGCATTAGAAGGTAAGCTCCATAAAGTCAAAGACTTCATCTCTCTTGTTTATCCATCATTTAGTTAATTGCACGGTAATAGTTCTCAGTATCACCTCGTAGCTTCTCAATAAATATTTTTGGATGCATTAAAGTATATCACCTTATTCGTCATTGCACTAATATTTGAGACTTTTAAGGAATCAGTTGTATTTATTTTTGCAACATGCGTAAGAGTGAGATTATATTTATCTTTTGTATATATTTTTGCTTTTTTTGGTTGCAAGGAATGAAGATTCAATTTACCTCAAATAATTGGAGTTACGGCAAGCCTATTTTGTAGTAAAGAATAGAGGGATCTCCTTTGAATTTAGGGACAGTAGCAGGTAGGTCTCATGAAAACTGAAGTGGGATCCAAAGCAGCAGCTATGTGGAGTTCAGCATGAAGAATTCATGAATCTCCAGGGCTCAGCCATGAATGTGACTTTGCTCCAGTCCACCAGTGGACAAAAACTTGCTTATGAAGTCTGATTGCTTTGTTCTACCATGGTGTACAATCATTTGGTTTGGTCGATCTTTTTTACCATTACATATCTTTCCCTTTCTGCCTTCTACTCTTGGAAATCCTAGGGCTCCAGGATTTCTACTCTTGGAATCCTAGGGCTCCAGGTGGCTCAGGCTTGGTACAGTGTCACATGCAAAGAGACTTAGTCCAGTGACCAACACTAATGTAAAATAATTTTGATCAAAGAAATTTTCGAAGATTTTAGTTCATTACTCACAAAATTATTTCTTGAAACCCCTCTCTTCCATTTCATTCAGGTCTTTAATATTACACGTAGTAGTGCCCCACAAAACTCTTTTCACCTTGCAAAGATCATGTGTCTTTTGAGAACACCCCAGACTGTACTGCTGCCTCAGTGATATTAATTCAAAAGCTATCACTGACTTGTGCCCTCATCTTGTAATGCAGGATGTCAAGGTCTCTCAACTTCCCTATCCCATCCCAAGGAAGCCTCCCTTGGTTAAGAACATATGCTTCAGTTACCTGTAGGCATTCTTACTACCTACTTCTTTCTATTCATCCTCATCAGTCTTTTCTCAGGTCTCCCTATTTCTATTCCTTCTCTACCCATCTCCCTCTGCCTCCTACCCTCTCCCTCTCTGTCTTTAAATCTCAGTCTTATTTATGCAAATATCCCATCCTGATATGTGACCCCAATTATTACATACAATCTGGTTAATAAAACAGCCAATAGAGAGAACCATCCAGCAGGCATGTCTTTGAGTTAAAGAGAAAAGGGTAGAGGAGAGAAAGAAGCCAGGAGAACTCTTATGCTCATTTTATCCCTGTCATATTTGTTTGCCTTTAGATTTTCTACTTTCTCATAACCCTTGTGGCCCCCACTCTTACTCATGACTTTTCTATATATCTATCGGCTTCATCTCACAGTCCTTATTCTGTTTCCTATGTCTTAGTCCAAAGAGAAGGAATTTGACTGGCTTAGACTTTGGGCCCAAATGTCAGCAAAGGGCTAGGAGGAATAGGTGGGTTCATGTGACCCATGGGTTCATATGGGGCCACTCCTTCGACAGAATTGGAGAGAAAAGGCAGTGCATTAGCCTGGCAGGATTGGCCTCAGATAAAATACAGTTTCGGCTCCTTCTTTAGGAAATTCCTAGAGGCTGTAAAATGCACTAGGTTTGCATGGAATCCAGAGAGGTTAACTGACTAATTTATGTCTCTTAAACTATCTGTGAAATTCTCAAATTTTTGGAAGAACAGTTCTCTGTAATATATTTGCAAAGTTATTTCAATAACAATGATGAACATTTCAAGTCAGCTAAGCATGAATCTTGGTTAGTTATTTCAATTGCCTTTGCTTTTTATCCTTGTCAGACTTCATTTTTAAAGGCCTTTCTTGTAGTAAATATGTCAAAGAAAGACTTTTTCTGTTTTTAAAGCAACTCTGTACACTTACACCCATTTCCTCTCCTCCTGGAAAAAGGTATATAGTAAAAAGGAAAAGAAAAAAAAAACTTTTAAAAAGGAAGAGAACTGGGGAAAAAACATCCACATTTTTCTAATATTGTCAGAAAATCTTGACTTACAGATGTTACTGACAGATGGGAAACTGACTATATGAGAATGGAATTTTATTATCTTCCATTAAAAACTTTAAGGAAATCTCTAACAGAAAAAAAATTATTCAGAGAGAAGCATACAAGTCAAAATTGTATACTGAGCTATTTGGGTACTGCATGGTTTTCATACATCTTTTCAACATGTTTTCAGTTCTAGGTAGTAGCAATGGTAGAGTATTACAGACAATCGAAGGGTTTTTTTGTTTGTTTGCTTGTTTTTTTTTTAAGTTCCTGAAATAAAGGGGTAAATAAAAAGTGGCTGCTTCACTGGTAACTAGAAGGAACTTTATTTGGGGGTAAACTGTACTGATTCCTTTAATTTGGAAAGGGAAAAGGAGCTAAGTGTCTGGAAAGAGCCTAAGGAAAGGAGACGCTGCTTCTTTGCTAAAACAGTTCTTCTGCCAGGCGTAAGAGGTCATTAGGTC
The DNA here is from genome assembly GCF_014898765.1 of Herpailurus yagouaroundi. Taxonomy (NCBI): domain Eukaryota; kingdom Metazoa; phylum Chordata; class Mammalia; order Carnivora; family Felidae; genus Herpailurus; species Herpailurus yagouaroundi. Next base: position 65,320,866 of record NW_024412376.1, read on the forward strand.
AAGAGGTGGTAGGACCCACCTCTCATGGCCCAGTTACCTTGGTAACAAAAATGGGCCAGGAAAGAGCATTCCCTAACAGCAAAATAGAAAGTCTTCAATATACTGTGTACTTTCCTTGCTGTTTAGAATCTGCTCCATGGACCACCAGCAGCAGCAGCACCTGGAACCTTGTTAGAAACTGTCTCAGACCCCATCCTACGACCTATGTGGTCCATATGCACAAGGGAGTTTGAGGCTGGTTTATAATATACCATTGCTGTGTTCCACTTTTGCTTCTGATGAACATGGGATAGATTCTTTTGACCAAAGGTGAAAGACTATTGAGCACTTTTCATTAGCAAATAGAATGGCTAAATACACCTCTTTGATTACCTATTGTACCATAGAGGCAGTTACTACAGTAACCAGGACTTATGCCATTATTTTCTTCCAAGTCATCGTTATACCCAGAAGGGTACAGAATTTTATATACAATCAACTTTATTTAATCTGCTTGATTTGTTGTGACAAAAACCAAGCTGATCCAAATTTAATGGGTGAAAATTTCCTGAGTAAGTAAGCTTTTACAAAACTGTTTGCTCTGATTTTTCAGAAATTACATTTTTCCTTAACAAACTTCTAGGATATTGAGTGCTTTTTCTGCTTTCTGTAGCCTAGGTGTGGATTTTCAGAGTGAAATCGATGGATTTTGTTGTCAAAAGATATTCTTTAAATAGATTTTGATAGAATTTTTACCATTTATTAATTTATTCATTCATTTACTCATCCAACTAGTGTTTATTGACTGCCTAGTAGATGCCAGCCACAATGTCAAACTTGAGATACAAGGGTGAACAGTACGCCGTGTAGACTGTGTAAAGATTTTGAGAGACATCAGGCTTCCTGGAAAATACAAGTAGCTCCATAGCCCTGGAGTTTAGCATTCAAAGGGGAAGTGGTGAGAGATAAAGCTAGAGAGAAAAGGAAGACAGATCATGAAGAGCCTTCTACTGCTATGTTAAGGAGTTTGAACTTCATTTTGGAGCAGAGGCATCACTGTTCTAAGGCAGTGAATTTCAGAGTATGAGTTGTAACTTATTAATGAGTCATGAAGTCGTTTGGTGAGTCAGGATTAGCAACTGAAGAAAAATACAAATATATTAAATATATTAGAATAGAGAATATCAAAGATCATTTACATAATAAAACTTTTGGTTACATGTGTACACACACACACACACACACACACATAAGTAAAAGTATTTCTTACTGTGTGTGTGTGTGTGTATATATATGTGTGTGTGTGTGTGTGTGTGTGTGTGTAATATAAAGGTATTTCTTATTGAGGTCAGAACCACTGCTGGAAAGGGTTTTTATAAGGAACACAGATATTTATAAGGAACACAGATAATCAAAAAATCGATTTACCTATGATTGTTAATAAAGTAGTAAGTCTTTTGTATCCATTTTGGAATGTGTGAGTGTAAATGAGACTCACAAAGGCAAATTGTTTAGATTATGCCAAAAGATGTAAGCATTGGCTGAGTAGAAGAATGGCTGTCTTACATATGATTTTTGCCTAGGGCCTCCTAGCTCTCTGTTTGTATTACCGTTACTTATTACTATTTATTAGTAATTTCATTACTATTATTAATAAAAACAGCTTTTATTGAAAAAAAAGTATGGCGTACTCTCTGTGGATAATGTATTTTAATTTTCGGACTGTGTTGTTAGATATTAGTAAATTATAGCATAGGAGACCCATCACTCAAATAAAGTTTAGGAAAATATTACCCCAATAGGATTCAAAAAACTAGTGTTTAGAAACACAGGGTGGGAAAGCAATAAGAAATGTGAAAGGTGTAGAGATGAGATGTGGAAAAGAAGAAATGGAGATAATCAACCTCTTCCAAGTCTAAATACACACACGGGTAGCTAATAGAGTTGTATTAATTGCGCAAGTAGTGAAGTAATTTGAAGGAATGTAAAAGAAATAACATTGATGCTTCTAAACCAGTGTGGCACACTGAATACACACTTCTGTTGTAAAGCCTTCACTAATTACTTAACACCTGTGATCTAGGGGCTATTTTTCATGGTGGCTAAGAGCATAGAGTCTGGAGCCAGACTGCTTGCTCCATCATGTGGAATATTGGAATAACCTTAGGGAATTTGGTTTAGTCCTCATTTCTTTCTACAGCTGGAGATGTTAGCAATTCCTACCTTATAGTGTTGCTATGAGGATTTTATGGAGTTTATGGCTTGAGTTAATGCTTGCTAGAACAATACCTGGCATATGGCAAATGCTCAGTAAATATTACTGGAATGGAAGTTAGTCTTTTAGCTTTGAACATCATCACTAGTTTCTCAGCCAAAGACACTGCTGGAAGATATAGGACACTAAACAGTGACATAAGAAGAGAGAGTAGGGGAGATCAGAGGTGGAATTTCATGCTGTTGCAAAACTCTAGAAGTTAATGAGAGCAGTGCAGAGAAAGAGATGAAAGATAACATATTAGTCAGGGTTCTCCAGGGAAACTGAATATGTATATATTGCATATATACACATATATATTATATACTGTATATATATACACATATATATGTGTGTATATATACACATACATATACATATACATGTATATACATATATACATACATACATATATACACATACATATACATATATATGTATATATACAGTATATAATATATAGTATATAATATAGTATATAGTATGTAATATAGTATATAATATATAATATAGTATATACTATATAATATATAGTATATATAGTATAGTATATATACTATAGTATATAGTATATAGTATATATAAAGTATATAGTATATATATAATATAGTATATAATATATAATAGTATATAGTATACAGTATATAGTATATATTATATACTA
>NW_024412376.1:65323772-65484950 GCF_014898765.1 Herpailurus yagouaroundi
TATATAATAGTATATAGTATACAGTATATAGTATATATTATATACTAGTATATAATAGTATAGTATATAATAGTATTTAATAGTATATAGTATACAGTATATATATATAGTATATAATATATAATATATAGTATATATATATTTAGCATATAGTTTATAGTATAGTATATAGTATATATATAGTATATAGTATATAATATATATAGTACATAATATATATGTATATATATAGTATATAATATATATATATACTATTATATTTTATTATAATGATTGGCTCACATAGTTATGGAGGTTGAAGAGTCCCACAACATGTTGTTTACAAGCTGGAGACACAGGAAACCCACTGCTAGTGGTAGTTCAAAGGCCTGAGAGACAGAGAATCAATGTGTAGATTCCAGTCCATGTCTGAAGGCCTGAGAACCAGAGATGTCCAGGGCAGAAGAAGAAAATTGGTTTCTCAGCTCAAGCAGGCAGGCAGAGAGCAAACTCAACCTTCCTCTGCCTTTTTGTTCTATTTAGGCTCTCAACAGATTAAATGATGTCCACTCCTGTTGGGAAGGGCCATCTGCTTTACTCAGTTCACCAGTTCAAATGCTGATCTCTTCTGGAAACAACCTCACAGACACACCTAGAGATACTGCTTAGCCAGATATGTGGGCATTCTATGATCCAGTCAAATTGACATGAAATTAACAAGAATTCATCTATAAAACACAAACCTCCTTTTACAACTAGTCCTTTCAAGAATAGTGATTCAGATAAAACAGAGAAAGAACAGAAAAGAAGAAAACAAAACCAGCAGTCATTAAACATATATTCATTGGCATTATTTTTAGTTATAATTTATTTGAATATTATTATGTATCTGATGGTATGCTAGAGCTAGCTTGCACCAGCTCATGAGAACCACCTGTGTGCATGTCTTTCCAACTCCACATCCACTGATACCATGTTGGTAGTTTGGAATTGGCCACGGTGAGAGTATTTACAGGAGGGATATTCACAAACACTACAAATCATAATCTTTTTTCTTTTTAACTTGGAAAGCTGGTTTTTAATAATTACCAGCATATCTTCACTTGTATCCCTTGTAATGTAGATGATAAACAATAGACGGCATTCTAGGTATTACTTGCCACTATTGGTGTAATGTATATTTTTCTTTTGTCATTTCTCAATTAGATTTAGCTCATTTTTAAATGCTTTTTTTAAAATGCTTATTTGTTTTGAGAGAGAGAAAGAGCATTAACGGGAGAGGAACAGAAAGAGAGGAAGAGAGAGAATCCCAAGTAGGCTCCAAGCCGTCAGCATAGAGCCCCATGCAGGGCTCCATCCACCAACTGCAAAATCATGACCTGAGCCCAAATCAAGAGTCAGATGCTTAACTGGCTTAGCCACTCAGGCACCCCAACATTTTGCTTTTGGTTTTTAAATATTTTGATTCCTTTATCCTTATCTGTATCCAAGCAAAATTATTTGGAATACTACTTTGTAATTAAATGTTTATTTGTGGGATATTGTTTAATGTCTGTTTTCTTTCCATGAAGAACAGCTAAGAGTGTTTATGTTTTGTCTTAGTCTGAATCCAAAAAGCCTTGGGGCACCTGGGTGGCTCGGTCGGTTAAGCGTCTCTTAGTTTTGGTTCAGGTCATGATCTCAGGGTTAATGAATTCGAGCCCTGCATGTGCATCCAGCTCTGTGCTAACAGCATGGGGCTTACTTAGTATTCTCTCTCCCTCTCTCTCTCTCTGCCTCTCCCCATTCATGTGCATGAGCTCTCTCTTTCTCTCTCTCTCTCTCAAAATAAATAAATAAGCTTCAAAAAAAGACTTAAAAAAAAAAGCCTTAAACAGTATATGACCCATAGGTGAATGAATGAACAAATGTGTAAATGAGTGAGAAGATAGAATATAGAATGTAAAATCAGTGTGATAGATTGAGAATATCCCTCCAAGCCCTTCCCACCCCACCCCCACGCCCCACAGTTAGAAGCTATGTTGCAAAGGTAGACCTTGAAGTGAAGGCTCACTCTCAAATACATTACTACCTCAGTGGTTCTCAAATTTCACTACATATTAAAACCACCTGGGAGCTTTTTAAAACCCTAACGCCTCACTCATATCCCATAAATTAGATTCCCTCAGTATGAGATTTAGTCATTGATTTCTTTTAAAGATTTCCAGGTAATCCCAACATGTAGCCAAGTTTCAGAACCAGTGCTTCCTAGGGCCTGAAATCTGGGGCTACATCTTAGAATTCCAAGCACACGCATATTCCCTGTTTTGGGGAAGGGAGTCTGAATATCTATCTAGAAGTGCCTGCTGACAGTGTAACCAACTGATGGTACTGTTTCTGTCTTCAGATATGCACTCATTTGCAGTCTATCTGTGTTCATATATTTATCTAATACTTTTATTTACAGCAGATAATTTATCTGTTTAGAGTTCACTTTTGTATATGATGTAGGATAGGCAACTTGGTTTATTTTTCTCCACGTAGAGCTAGTCTTCTTTACACCACCTATAAACAAACAGTTTTATAATTACGCACTGATCTGTGGTGCCCTTTTAATTATAAATCAATTTCCTATCTTCTTCTTAAATTTCTATTTTGGAACATTGTCTAGTTGCCTATGCCCACACCAGTGCTATAGTGTTTGTTGCAAAGGTTATTAGCATATCTACATATTGCATAAGGAAAGTCTCCTACTCCTTTAACCTCCTTTTTCTTTCTTTTTTAAATATTTACTTTTGGGAGAGCTCAAGCAGGGGACAGGCACAGAGAGGGGGACAGAGGATCTGAAGCAGGGTCTGTGCTGACAGGCTGACAGCAGTGAGCCCAGTGTGGGGCTGGAACCCACGAACCGCAAGACCATGACAGGAGCTGAAGTCAGACACTCAACCGACTGAGCCACCCAGGTGCTCCTCACCTCCTTTTTCAGAGTTGATGTAGCTATGTATGGACTTTTATTATTCCATACACATTTAAAAATAAGTTTGTCAGTTTCCTAAAAACTCCCCCTGGAATTTTGATAGGTATTGTATTCAATTTGCATATTGTTTTGGAGATAATTGACATCTTTGCCATGTTAAGTCACTGTATGATATTTTTATGTTAATTTTATGTGGTAAAACAGAACATTAGTCCCTCAAAGATTTCCATATTATAATCTCCACAATCTTCTACTTCTATATTACCTGTATGACAAGAGGGCTTTTACATGGGAAAAGGATCTGGAGATGGGGAAATTATCCTGGATTATCTGGGTGGGCCCAATTAATCACAGGGTACTTATAAAAGGAAGTCGGGAGTGTCAAAGGTAGAGAAGAAATGTGACAAGTGTCAGGGATCAGAGTAATGCAGGGCCATGGGTCAGGGAATCAGGGCAGTCTCTAGACATTGGAAAGGGCAAGGAAACAGATTCCCTTCTAAAGCCTTCAGAAGGAAAGTAGCCCTAAAGACCCATTTTAAATATCTGACTTACAGAATTGTAAGATATAAATTTGTGTTCCTTTAAGACACTGAGATTGTGGTTATTTATTATAGCAGCAATAGGAAAATAACACAATCACCCTAGGCATATATAATAACTCTCCATTTGTTGGGTCTTGTTTGATGTTATTCCTTGGTAACCAAAACTTGATATGTTCAGGTATTGGGTGGGCATTTCCTTTCTTTTTTTTAGGGGGGGGGTGGTGGTGGGCATGTGCTGTAAGAGAAGGTTAGGACCCCTTCCCAGCTCTAGGAGTTGCATTTGATTAATTTAGACCAATATTTTAAATTTCATTCTCCTTGTCAATAATGAGTTTAAAAATGGGCATGTGGCCCATTTTGGCCATGGGGTCTGAGGTTTTCCTCATTTTTATAAAGGGCTTATAAAAATATATATACTTTTCTTTACTCTTTTGCTTTTTGAAATGGTCTGAGATACTGCAGTCATTTATTTGGACAAAGGGACAATCCTAAGAACAAAAGCAAAAATATGCTGAGGAGGACAAAGTAACCCAATGAAGAAAACCCAATCTGTGGTGAAATCATTCAGCTGTGGAATTTACCACACTGTTATTTCCCTACCTATGGAATGCCTTTTATATGAAATGATACATTTTCCTTATGTTTTCGTTCAGTGGAATTGAATTTTCTTTTTAAAAAAAAATGTTTATTTTTGAGAGAGAGAGAGTGTGAGCAGGGAAGGGGAAGAGAGAGGAAGACACGGAAGAATTTTCTTTTATTTGCAGTCTGAAATATCCTAATTAATTAATATGTAAAACAAATCAATAGAAATAAAAATTATTTATTCCAACATCCAGAAATGATTACAGTGATCATTTTAGTGTGTTACATTTTAGTTTTTTCCTATGTATATTTTTAGAAAAATAGAAACATTTTAGTGTTTGGGTATATGTGTGTGCATATGTGTATATTGTTTGTTTACTGCTTGTTTCAGTTTTCTGTTTCATATTAAAATATGCTTTGAAAAATGATTTAATAATTTAGTAATTTACAACATATTGACATATAATTTAGTTCTCAATTTCCCTGTTTTGACATTGGTTTATACTAATTTGAGGTTATTGTATGTTTGGTGAGAAAAAGAGTACATGAGTTACATGAATATTTTGAAAATTTCATTTAGCAATTCTTGGGAAGGCACTTCATAATGTGTTTTGTTGGCCGATAACCTTCATTTTCAAGGATTTCTTTTCTGACCTTCTCCATATCTTTTATCATTTATGAACACAAAAACATCCTCCTTTATTACTTGACAGTGAGTTATTTTAACATTTTAGGGGCGCCTGGGTGGCGCAGTCGGTTAAGCGTCCGACTTCAGCCAGGTCACGATCTCGCGGTCCGTGAGTTCGAGCCCCGCGTCAGGCTCTGGGCTGATGGCTCGGAGCCTGGAGCCTGTTTCCAATTCTGTGTCTCCCTCTCTCTCTGCCCCTCCCCTGTTCATGCTCTGTCTCTCTCTGCCCCAAAAATAAATAAATGTTGAAAAAAAATTAAAAAAAAAAATTTTAGCATAAAGAAATCACATTAATTCTTCTTTTTGCTTTATTTCCCTAATGTTTAACCTGGGCTAACTTAATTCTATTATTTGAAAGTCTAATTATTGCCATCAGTGGAGAGGAAAAAGCCAATTCAGTTATTTTGCTAAAATGGTATTTATAGCTATTAGAATAACAAAAATTAGGAGAAAAATACCAGAACATGCATAGTTTTACTGTAGTGGACTTGTTGTCTGGCACAAATATACACTCAGAAGATTCTTCTTATAAGGTAATTGAAGGAAGTGCTCTGAGCAGAATTACAATATTAGTATGAGCTTTGGCTCCACAAGAAAAACCATAAGGTCTTATAATCCATGAGGCCCTTGGTGTAGGCCTACTCATCCTAAATCAGAGTCTTTCTTGGGGCCACTCCAGCCCATGAATGCACAGAACACCAGTTGTCTGTACATTGCCACATTCTTAAATATGTATAAGGCAACTAAGGATTGTCAGACAGTTTGAAGAAGATGTGCAAAATAAAAGGGAACAAGACAGATAAATGAAACTGGAAGGAATGGATTATTTATAGATCAATTTAGAAATAAACTCTAGTATTTTTATATTTACAGACATAACCCTGAAAAATGTCTTCTCACCTGATATTTTCCCAGTGGAATTACTATTTGTTTTTAAGTCTCAAACTTCTACAGTAAATGTATCATTCAGCACCACAATTTGCATGCTGATGTTTACATAAGAAAAAATTAATGTCCCTCAAATTAATAAAACATTTTAAGCAAAACGATACATAGAAACATTCTTTGGCTATGTTCCAAATATAGTTGGTAGAACAACATTACAAATAGATGTTTTGAAAAGCATGCCGAGTGTCCACAAAGAGATGTGTGTGCCAAATGTTGCTGACACCAAGAGAAACATCATGTCATTTTATTCATTCTTTGCAATTGAGCCATTCTTTGCAGCTCTTTGTTAACACTTGCAAAGAAGACTGGCTTTGAGAAGAGGTCAATGAGGAAGATGCTGAAGAATTTTTTAAATGTCATGCTGATAAATTAACAAGTACTGAATTTGTTTGGAATATCTGTTGGAAAAATTAATCACAGTGATAAGCTCGAAAACATTCAATTTAACCACTAGACATTGCTTGCTGAAAATAACTTGTGGGCTATACAGATACAACACTAATCATTACCGTTGAAGTTGGTGGAGATATTATTGCTTAATATTTCTTATAGCGCCACACAAAGAATTCTATAAACGTGAGCTAGAAGAGAGTAAATAAAGCACTGTTCTGTCTTTTTTCATCCTGAAGTGTCATCTGCCACCCTGAAGATCCATTTAGTAGCCCCTACCAACACAAGAAGGATAAAGAATCTGTCAGCTTCTGAGTTTGATAGTTTGCCTGAAATTGCACCTTTGCAACCCAGCTTACCCATGACTTTACTTACCACAACCAGTGACAGTGATTATACTTCAACCCTCCTCCTCTTTCAAATTTCCAATCTGTTCCCTTCTTCATAAGTAACAGGACACCCCTGGTATTTGCCCTGTTTTGTTGCAAATTTTACCTTCATTTTTCTAATATATTTTTTAATTTATATGTGCTATTTGCTATGCCTTGTTTGAAAAGAGATATTAATGATGCGCATGAAAATGCTGCATGCAGAGCAGCATAGGTACAAACCATTTGATAACAACCACTCTGTTTTTCAACCAAGAGCATTATTTTAGACATCTTATATAGTACATGATGGTTTTACTGTGTTTTAGTTACAAGTTACACTTAAGGAAATCTGTTGGGAGTTTAATTTGGCTTTTTAAAAAATGGAAAATGGACTACCAGTCCATATTTCACACAATGTCTCATTTTCATGAATGAGTTACTGATGTTGAGTGAGAGATCTCTGGATTTAAGGAGATACTGACTTCATAAATCATGAGTAAGCTTCTCCGAAAAAAAAAAAAAATTCAAGAATAAGGAAAAGCTCTTAAAAGTGAAAATGTGATTGATGAATTTATATAAATATTATAAGAAGTGGAAGACAAAGACAAGAAAATCTCCATAATGTGGAGCAAAAGACAAAGAGAATCTATAAAGCAAATATATACATATATACATGTATATACATATATATATGTATATATATGTTTCTATATGTATATATAGAAACAAAAGTGGTAGACATAGTAAGATCAATCCAGGAATTCCAACACCTGATTAATAGGAGTTCCACAAAAAAAAAAAAAAAATGCACAAAGAAAAGCACAGAGATAAATGAGTTAGAAATCTCTAATTTCAAAAGGTGCATACAAGGCCAAAGAAAAAGAGTAAAAAATGGTACATGCTTCAATGTATCCCTGCAATATTTCAGAATTTCAGTTGCAAAGAGATCAATAAAATATTCCAAATAGTAAACCAGGATACTTGTAAGTGAGGAAAAATCACCTGGACAATAAAGATGCTAAAAATCAATAAAGAAAGGTCTTCAATATTCCAAAGAAAGATGATACTGAATTTAAAGTCAAATTATAGCCATTTTCAGATACACAAGAACTTAAAGAGCTTACTTTAAAATCATTATTTTTGAAGAAATTACTTATAAAATATTCACATGAAACACAAGAACCAAGAAGTTGTGAAATTAAAGAAAAAGTGGGGAAGGAATCCATTGAAAATGAATATTATGATAACAGTTATACAGCAGTCTATAAAAAAAAAACCAAAAACTGCAGCCATCAAAATTAGAAGTCAGTAGTCTTCTAGAAGAATCTTAAAATAACAAATATTGATGAAGTCCCAATAGTTTATTTTTGCTTTTGTTTCCCTTGCATCAGGAGACATATCTAGTAAAAATTTGCTATGGCCTCTGTCTACTGCTTGTGTTCTCCTCTAGGATTTTGATGATTTCCTGTCTCATATTTAGGTCTTTCATCCATTTTGAATTTATTTTTTGTGTATGGTTTAAGAAAGTGGTTCAGTTTCATTCTTTTACATTTTGCTGTCTAGTTTCTCAACATGTGTGTAATTTATTCTAAGCAGCAAATGTTATGTGAAAAGTTGAGATACAGTATAAAAGTGATAAGAATGGTGATAATGGTGATGATGACAGCAGAAATATAGCTAACATTTATGAATGCACTTTCACACAGTGCCAGGCATGTCCTAAACACATTATTATTATTATTATTATTATTATTATTATTTCATTGAATCCTCTTTTTTTAAAAAATTTTTTAAACTTTATTCACTTTTTGATACAGAGCGTGAGTGGGGGAGGGGCAGAGAGAGAAGGAGGCACAGAATCCAAAGCAAGCTCCCGGCTCTGACCTGATAGCACACAGCCCTATGCGGGGCTCGAACTCACAGAGTGTGAGATTATGACCTGGGCTCGAACTCATGGAGTGTGAGATTATAACCTGAACTGAAGTCAGACGCTTAACCGACTGAGCCACCCAGGCACCCCATTCACTGAATCCTCTTATAGCTATGTGAGACAAGTACTATTATCATCATCTACATTTAAAAATAAGAAAACCTGGGGTGCCTGGGTGGCTCAGTCGGTTAAGCAGCCGACTTCGGCTCAGGTCATGATCTCGCGTTCCGTGAGTTCGTGTCGGGCTCTGTGCTGACAGCTCAGAGCCTGGAGCCTATTTCAGATTCTGTGTCTCCCTCTCTCTCTGACCCTCCCCCGTTCATGCTCTATCTTTCTCTGTCTCAAAAATAAATAAACGTTAAAAAAAATTAAAAAAAATATAAATAAAAATAAGAAAACCCAAGACACAGAGAAGTAAGATAATTTGCTTTAGGTCACACACTTAAGTAGTAGTAGATCCAGGATCCAAATCCAGGCAGTAATTCCAGACCTCATACTCTAAACCACTAGACTATGTTGAAGAAGGTACATGTTTCTTCTTCCAACTAGAAAAAATACAATAAAAAAATACCTGGAAAAAATAATAAGCAAAAATACTCTAGAAGAAAATTATGGCCCAAATATAAAGCACATTAAAATATGGCACTTTAGAGCATTAAATAAGTTAACAAGGATCATGATTATAAAATCAGAGGAAGAGAAATGTATTTAGAACATACATGTTGGCTTTGCCATTATAAAATAATGAAAATGCTATATATAGTTTTAATCTTTTATAATTATAATATAGGTCAAGTGAAGAAGATTTAATATGGCTATGAAACAGAATGGAAAGCTATCCGTGTTGATAAAGTAAATGCAAACGTGAGCTGATAGAAGTTTGAAGGAAGAAGAAAGGAAGCAAAGGAGGAAGGAGGTGGGGTATCATTATCTTACAAAGTGGGGGACAAGATAAGCTGTTGGAAGTTGATAGGCCAATGAATAGGGGTTTAAGTATATTACTTTATGGGCCTAAGATAGAGAAGACTCCATTCAAGAATTTAGGAAATAATCTCCCAAAACCTTTCCAAAGAAGTTATTGAAGAGAGTGTTATAATTCTAAGAAAATTAAAAGCTGTGGAGAGAAGCAAGAGTGAGAGGTGATAAAAATGAACCAAAAGCCCATCTATCCTAGAAGAAAGTCAATAGATATCAGTAAAATCAGTAAATGAAGAAAAGGCTATATAAAGCAATTAGTTTAGAGATGTAAAAGTACTTGGTAGAAGAATTAAAAACAAGTAGGTGTTGGGAACTAGAACAGCAGATGAGCAAGCGTGGGCAGACCCCTATTCGTTTTCATTATAGCCCTTCTGACTTTAAACAATTTGCTCATAATTCTGTGATTTAAAAGACATTTTTTAAAGGAAAGAGAAGAAGAAATTTACTTTGCAACTGAAAAATCTCTCCAAAAGAAAAATATCCAGGCCCAGATAGTTACACTGGAGAATTCTATGAAACATTTAAATTAACACTAATTTTACACAAATTCTTCCAGAAAATTTAAACAGAAGGAAGAAATACTAATTTATTTCATGAGGTCCTTATTACTCTAATAAACCAAACAAAGACAGTACAATAAAAAGAAAACTGCAGTCTACTATCTTTTAGAAATTTAGATACAAAAATCCTTAATACATTACAGACAGAATACAACAACATATAAAAAGAATGATCAAGTGCAATTTATCTAGGTATGTAAGACTTACTCAATATTAAAGTTGATTAAAATAATCCATGTAATCCACCATAGCTAATCAATATAATTAGCTAAAGAAGAAAAACCATATAATCATAGCAATTGGCACAGAAAAAAAAATTTGACAAAATCTAGCACTATTCATGATAAAATTCTCAGCAAGTTAGTAATAAACTTCCTCAACTTAATAAAGACAATGTAAAAAACCTACAGCTAATAACATACTTAATGGTAAAAGACTGAATAATTTTGTTCTAAAATCAGGAACAGGGCAAGGATGTTTGCTCTCATCATTCTTATGTAACATAGCACTCAAAATTCCAGCCACTGCAGGGAGACAAAGAAAGAAAATAAAAGACATGCAGTTTGGAAAGGAAGAAATAATACTACCTTTATCTGCAAATGACATTATTTTCTACATAGAAAATCTCTAGGAATCTACAAAAATCTCCTATAATTGAATTCAGCAAGGTCCCAGTATACCAGATCAGTGCACAAAATACAACAGTATTTCTACATATTAACAAGTAACATTCAGAAGCTGAAATGAAAAATATCATGCTCTTTATAATTACTCCAAAGAAAATGAAATACGTACTTAGATATGCTGTGAACCAAAAACATACAGGTCCTATGTGCTGAAAATTACAAAATGCTGATGAAGTCAGAGAATACATAAGTATATGGAGAGATATACTGTGTTCATGGATTGGAAAACTTTAACATATCAAAGATGCCAGTTCTCCCCAAATTGATCAATAGGTCTAATGTAATTTCTATCAAAATCCCTTCAAGGAGTTTTGAAAACAATATGCTTTGGAAAACTTATTCTAAAATATATATCAATAAACACAGGACCTAGAAGAGCTAAGGTCATCTTGACAAAAAAAAAAAAAAAAAGAATGCAGTGGGAGGATTCCCTTTAAAGAATATTAAAGCTTCCTATGTAGGTGAAGTAATCAAGACACAGTATTGGCAGAGAGATAGATCTAGATGAATAGAATAGAACAGAGAATTCAAAAATATATGTACACAAATATCTCAACTGTTTTTGACAAAGGTACATTTCAAAGGAGGAAGAACTACCTGATCAACGATTATTGCTGGGGCAATTGATTTTCATAGTCCAAAAGAAATAAAGCAAACAAAAACTCCTTAGCTTAAAAACCCCACTTTATACAAAAATGTACTCAAAATGGATCACAGACTTAAAGGTAAATGCAAACCTTTAAAACTTATAGAAAAAACTCATGAGAAAATCTCCAGGACTTCTTAACAGACACCAAAAGCACAATGCATAATAGGAAAATTTGGGAAACTCGCCTCATCAAAAGTAAACGCTTACTCTGTGAAAGCCTATGTGAAGAGATGAGGAGATAAGTTACAGACTGGGAGAAAATTCTTATAAAGCATGTATCATACGTCTGACAAAGGACTAGCATCTAGATCATATAAACACTCTTAAAACTCAGCAATAAAAAGATAATTCTAATAGAAAATGGATAGTAAAAGATATGAGGAGACATTTTATCTCAGGGAATATACAGATGGCAAAGAAACATATGAGAAGATGTTCGGCATTATTAGAAATTGGAGAAATAAAAAAAAAACCCACAAGATATCACTATACAGCTATCAGAATGATTAAAATTTAAAGAAATGACACTAAATATTAACAAGAATATGAAGAAACTGACTCATTCATACATTGCCAACAGAAATGTAAAATGATACAGCCACTCTGGAAAATAGTTTGACAGTTTCTTATAAATGTAAACATGCAATTACCACACAACCAGGTAATGACATTCTTGGGCATTTATCCCAGAAAAATGAAGACTTATGTTCACATCAAAGCCTGTACACAAATATTCATAACTGCTGTATTTGTAGTAGTAAATAACTGAAATAACCGAGATATTTTTCAATGGATGAATGATGAAACAAACTGGGGAATATTGCTAAGCAATACAAAGGAATAAACTATGGATGAATTCCAACAGTTGGAACAATTGGCCAAAACTTATGAATCAGTATATATAAGTTGACATGAATGTAATCATCACAACACCTCTCCTTGCTGGATACAACTCTCACTCTCTTGTAATCTAGACAGGGTCCAGCAGTGTTTCATTTCATCTGGTTTCTCTTCAGTTCCGCTTAGGGGAAGTGCCTGGCTATGGTCTGTGTGTTTGTGCCCACCCCAAGTTTATATGTTGAAATCCTATTGCCCAATGTGATGGTTTTAAAATGTGGAGCCTTTGAGAGGTGCTTAGGTGGAGAGGGTAGAGCCCTCATGAATGGAATTGGTGTTCTTATGAAAGAGCTCCCACAGAGCTCCCTAACCCATTTCACCAAGTAAGGATACAAGAAGTCTATGACCTGGAAGAGGTCCTCACCCACCCATACTGGCACCCTAATCTCATATCTCCAGCCTCCAGACTGTGAGAAATAAATTTCTCTTGTTTATAAGCCACCTAGTCTGGTATGTTGTCATAGCAGCTCAAGTGGACTGAGACGTGCCTCCTCTCAGAGCCAGTTGGGCAGTTTCTGTCTCCTTCCCTAAGTCGAGCAACAATTCTGGAGAAAAATGGCTCAACTTCTATCTGTTTCCCATGGCAACCTCTCTACCAATTTTTCTCTTGGCACCCGGTAGCTGTAGGGCTCTTCTGTCTTTCCCTCCACTTTGCAAGAGCTAAGGCTCCTTCTGCTTCCTCCTAGGTTTCTCCTTTGCCCCAAACCAAGCTTTCTTTCCCTTGGGCTAAGTTCTATCCTGCTACACAAATGCAGTGTTAGTGGACACTTCATAGGTCTTAAAATAATAACTAGAGTGCTTTGTCATAGTCTCGTGCTAAATAGGAATAAATATCAGAAGGGCCAAGATCCTAGGAGGGATAGGCAACACATTTCTTTTCAGATATTTAGCAACTATTTTCCTCTTCAGTTTGTATGCTTTAAGTAGGCAGAATATTCTATGGTACTGTATAAGACCACTTAAGGGTTTTATAACTTCTTTAAAATTGCAGATGACTTGTGTGCTGGAACCTCATCAAATTAAACTAGATGCAGTTGGAGCTGCTCCAGATAAGGTAGGGTCAGAGCTTAGAACCTCTTCTCCCTTCCTGCTTTGGACCTGCCTCTCTTCCTTATTGGCAGCTGCTTGAGAACCCCTGCAGAAATACAGAGCTCTGTGGGATACTGAGTGAGCCTGGCTCATCTCTGGGAGGGCCTTCCATGGCTCTAGTCTTTTGTGGTTATCTGCCACAGCTTGCATAACAATTCTGATTTTGACTATATTTCATTTGTTCCTCACTTTCCTACTATCTGATATGTTTCAGGATTTGGTAAATTTGCTCATTAACAGTTGCTTAAGAAACATATTGGACAAAGCCAGAAACTCACAAGCTATATTGGGACAGAATGTATCAATTGTTTCAATATGGCTTGTTTTGGTACAGAAAATTAAGGTAATTATAATGCCAGATTTTTCCAGATTGTTTTATAATGCGTTAAACCATTGTTTCAAATAGTGGTTATATAAAGTAGCCTTTTTTTTTTTTTTTGTAATATAAACTGTATATGTCTATTCACATTTTTTATTTGTTTTGTTTTGCCTTTGTTTTACTAGCCTTGGAACAGATTCTTCAGAGAATGGCTATCATTAGATACTTTCATGCAATTATACTTCATTGTACCAGTTTCTAAACTGATAAAAGAATGTTTTAATCTTTTTACATATAAATACCCTGTTCTTTTTACTCTGCCTTTCCACTTTGGTCATTGTTAAACTCACCATTACACTAGGATGAAAATAAATACTGGCCAAATGTTTTCAATTTCCAAGCACCAGTTTTAGAAATAATGAGGTCTTGTTTCTATTTGAACCACTAAGACCAATATTATGCATGGTGGGAAGTGAGGGCAGGATTGAATAGATAGAGTGGGCACCATTCTGTCAGAACACAGAATTCTTGTTCTGGAAAATAAAGTTGTATAAATAAGTCAAGGTTGGGAATAGAAGGCAATAAATAGTAAACAAAAACATTTCTTCTTAATCTAGTAGTCAAAGGAGACTTGTAGTTTCTTATGCAAGAGTCACACATAGTAGAAATAGAAGCAGCAATGGAAAAACCGTAATAGTAGGATCCGACTGTTATTTTAGAGTTAGCAATACACACAGAAAGAACATTGATCAGAGTAGTCTGCATTTTGGGAAATCCGTCTTCTAAAGAAATGATAATAAAAATGGAGTATATCAAATAAGTTTACTCAGTTACAAGCAACTGTTGATAGCTAAGTGGCATAAGAGAAGGGAAGGTACTGGAAGGATGTGGGAGGCTCAAGGATCAGTGTGAAGCTTGAGGAATGGGTCTGTAACAGAGGAACTGAGGGTACTCAGAGGTCAAAAGCGGTAACTAAGCTGTGGTGTGTTAACACTCAAGATCTGGTGAGCACAGGATTGCACCACCTCGACCCCCCTTCCACCTTCAATGTGTTCTTTCAACATATTAAAAGAATTGAAGTAAATTTGGAACACTGGAAGCTGATAGATTGTGAGAATTCTTTGTCTTCTATAGCAGGACTTCTTACCTAACCTGCCCACATACGGTAGAGTTTATACACTAGAGGATATTGTGTTGCTGTTAGGAAATGCAGGTGGATAGTCGATAATAAAAATATGAGAAATAGGAATTCCAGGCAGGCTTAAACAAACACAATCTGATATTAAAATCAGGTAATCCCATAAAGAAAAAAGGAAGGACATTCCAAGAAAGCAGTGCCCTATATAGGGAATTCTAGGATTATTTCAGTTTCAAATTGCCACTGTTAGGAAGACATGTTGCAAAGGACACATTCTTCCAAAGTAGCTCAGACCTATAAATTTTACACTAGGAAATCTAAAGTGTAGAACAAGCTGACTGAAGAGTCATCAGAGAGAGTACCAGAACAAGGGTAGGAAATTTAATGGACGACAGAAAAAAAAAAAAAAATCTTCAGTGCCTTTTTTGCTTTAGTCTTCTAGACCTTGAAAAATGATCTCCAAATTTAAAAAGAGCATACCAACGATGTTGAGAATGAAAAATAAAGGTCCAAGATAAGTGAATGGATAGCAAAAGAGCATCTATCTATTAAAAAAAAATTTTTTTAATGTTTATTTTTGAAAGAGACAGAGACAGAGCATGAGTGGGAGAGGGGCAGAGAGAGAGAGAGACACAGAATCTTAAGCAGGCTCCAGGCTCTGAGCTCACAGCACACAGCCTGACGCGGGGCTCGAATTCACAGACCGTGAGATCATGACCTGTGCCCAAGTGAGATGCTCAACTGACTGAGCCACACAGGACACCTGAACATCTACCTATTTTTAAAAGAACTCAAATCTTCAGCCTGGATAAATACCATACCATAACACTGAAAAAACTTGGCAATGTGATCAAGAACACACAGCCAGTAATTTCTTTTTTTTTTTTTTAATTTTTTTTTCAACATTTATTTATTTTTGGGACAGAGAGAGACAGAGCATGAACGGGGGAGGGGCAGAGAGAGAGGGAGACACAGAATTGGAAACAGGCTCCAGGCTCTGAGCCATCAGCCCAGAGCCCTACTCGAACTCACGGAGCGCGAGATCGTGACCTGGCTGAAGTCGGATGCTTAACCGACTGCGCGACCCAGGCGCCCCATTAATTTCTTAAAACATTGTTTGAAGAAATGTCAGAAGCAATGAGTTGGGCAAATGCTGTCTGGATGCATTAAAAGGGTAAGATGACAGATTATAGAACTACGACAACCCGGTGCGAGATTCTCAAGTGGATTATTAAACAGATGATTTATGAGACAAGAAAACTGCCACATAACATGGATGTGTTAAGTGAGGATGACATAGTAGAAAGAATTGGGAGTCAGACGACCTGAGCACAGGCCCTCATCTGTCAATAGACAGCTGTTTAGACATGAGCAAATCATTTGAGTGTTTTGAGCTGCATATCTTGATTTGGGAAATGTTATAAAACTAGACGCCCTTTGATGGTAGTTTAGAATGTATCCACAAAGAATCTATTAGCTCTAAATGTACCAAATTACCTCAATTCTTTTTGATGATAAAATGGCTTCCATTTATTAAAGAACACATCCTGTGATGGGCATTTATATGATTTTATAATCACATCAGTACACCCATAAGTCCTATGACAGATGGGTGTTATTAATCCTTTTTTACAAATGATGAAATTGAGACTCAGAGTGGCTAAGTAAAAGATCAGAAGAATCAGGATCAGAGCGTATCCTAAAAACAGGGAATCAGTTGACCAATATCCCATGCTATTATTATAGACACAATGAATGTATTTAGGATGGATAATACTACCATGAGATAAGACTACAGTAAACATTACCATAATAATTCTTACTTTTGGATAGTTACACATAAACTGTGTTGATAATGAATCCATGTTTATCTCATGGAAAGTTTCTTCTGGTGTTTCTTAACCTCAGCCTATCCAACTATTTTTTAATAAACAACTTGGTTGAAAGAGTAGAAGAAATTCTTATCAGATTTTTTAAAAAACAAAAAAGGAGACATTTTCAGATGAATAATTTATTCACATTTACCTTTATTCAAGTATCACATCCAAGATAGGATTAAAGGTAATTTAATTCATTCATAGTATGATCAGTATTCAAACAGTGAAATATATTAGTATGAAAGCAAATTTCTGCACTTAGCATTTAAACAACTCTAATAGACAAGGAAAGGCCTTAACTTTGAACAGGGTTTGGATTTGGGAAACTGGAACAGAGGATAAATGAGTGTGATTGGCTCTTGGATTGAAATTTGGAGCTCCCAAAAAGGATTGGAAAGGAAGTATCTAGAGTGATATCTAAATACGTCTTTTCCCTTAGTTTCAGCAATATTGGATGGACAAAAATATTCTATTAAAAATAATTTTCTGTTAAATGGACCCAGGTGGTTTCAAGTTGATTTCAAGTGCAACAGAAGCCAACCATTTGAAAATCCTAGCACTGAAAGTTGTTGTAAATTCTAGTCACAGTCACAGAACAATGTGAGGGGTATTGGAAAGGAAGCAATATAATCCTTCAGTTTCTGCTTTAGCTAGACCGCATCTTGGGATGGTGGGTTTCCTTCAGGACCATGTAGTTACTAAACCAAAGAAAGTCCGTGGAAGGCATCCAAGGAATTGAAAGGTTTGAAAACATGTCAAATGAAGAACAACTGGAGAAACTATAAAAGAAAAGACTTAGGAGTGGCATGGCTCTTTCAAAGATATGAAGAGCTGATGTTTGGAAAAGATAGTTGGTTAGTTCTGAAACTCTCAGAAAGCAGAAAGTGAAACTGGAAGAAGTGGGTGGAACTACTGAAAAGCACTTTCTCCAGTGACAGCCTTTCTCCCAAGCTGAATGGAGGCATTTTGAGAGGTTAAAAGCCCTCTGGTTACTCATTATCTTCAATTCAGTGAATTCTGGCTGAGAGCCTCCTTGTGCCATTCTAAATGCTTGAAATATATCAGGGAAGAAAACAGATAATTCTTGCTCTTGGATTGTTTACATTCTGGTAGACATAGGGAAACTTTTAATGAAAATGAAACCAATCAGTAGATTATGTAGTCTTCAGGAAGGTGAAAAAGTTAAGGAAAAAAAAGTAGAGTAAGAGAGAGGAGGAGTTCTCTGGGGGAAAAGCATTCCAAGCAGAAAAGGAAAGCCACACATCAGCATGAGATGGGAGTATGCCAGAAAGGAAGCCTCTTCTGCAGATATTTAAGCAGAGCTTGGCAGAGAATCTATGAGAGAAGCTGAAAAGATGATTTTTATTTTTGGTGAGAGCTTGGACTCCATGACTTCTGAGGTCTCTTCCAACTCTTCATATTCCCTGAGTTTCTGATTCTCTGATAATTCAGAGTAACTAATTTGGTAGCAATGAGCAAGATAGAGTCAAGAGCAGAAATGTTAGACCAGGGTTACAAATGAATGGTGAAGGGGCAAGGCAGATAGTGTAAACATTTCAAAATACTGGCAATGCATTCAAGTATTGTAAAAAATATTATGCAAATCATGCAAAGTCTATTTGCACACCAAATTTGCCCAGGGGCCACCAATTTGAGATCTTTGCACTAGAGAAAGTGAAATCAGTTATGAGCGTAATGATGTAATCCACACATAAGGTCTTGGACAGAAAGGCAAAGGAGAATAAAAAATAAAAGAAGAAATCTGAGTCTGTGGTGAGAATTCTTCCTTTGCCGTGATTTAACAAAGAACCAAAAAGAAAGACATAAAGATGACTACCTGTAGTTGAGACACCAGGAGACCACTTCACACTGACTTTGTTGTTTCTCGATCAAAGCTCACATTGATTTTTTTTCTGCCTGTTATCAATAACCAGATACTAACTGGTCCTCTCATTGTCCTCTATACATAATTACCTATAATTAAGGAACTTAAAGATAATATCAGCCAGTTCAATCTTTTTCAATTATTTTGAGTCTATAATGTCACTATAATCATAAAACTTTTAAACAGAGGCTCAGAATTAATCAACTGTAACAATTACAAAAACACAGATAAAACTTTTATCTTGATGTTTAACTGGTCCTGTTTCCTTGCTGCAGGTGCCTTCATTTGCAAGATGCTGCCATTTGTCCAGTCAACTGCTATCGTGACAGAAATTCTTACTATGACCTGCATTGCTGTGGAAAGGCACCAGGGACTTGTGCATCCTTTTAAAATGAAGTGGCAATACACCAACAGAAGGGCTTTTACCATGCTAGGTGAGAGTGTGCCAGTGGCAGTACTCATGCTCTTCTTCAGTACAGAACAAAAGAATTTCTTCAATGTGAACTATATTGATGAAGCGGACGAGTAGCTTCCTGTCTAGCCTTGTAGGCATCAGGGAGTAATTTCGGAGTTTTAGTCCTCTCCCCATTTTACCTTGACCTCCACTCCTTTTCTTCTTTCAGTCCTAACCTCACACTTCAAATCTCCTTATCTCAGATTCACTTCTTCAGTTTAAGTCTTAAACTTTTAAGCACTACTTTTAGTTGATTTAAGATAACCTTCAATGGCATTACCACATTAATATTTATTAGATTAGTAAACTGTCATCCTGAGGTAAGAGGCGTGTAACCTAAAATGCCCTTCTTAGGGCCAGTAGATTTTGACAGGGGGAAGGAAAGGTGTTTTTAGATGGGTAGAGAACGAGGGTGCTGCTCAGAGGAGGCCCCAGTGCTGAGGACACAATAGCCGCGGGGCTCATGGGGATGCTAGGTGCTTGCTGAGTGTTGGAGGCGCCTGATGAAGACAGATTCCATCCACTTCATAATTTTGCTTCAGACATTCCTGCATCCTCAGCTTGATGTAACCATTTCTGAGTCAGCAAGACATGAGGAGCATGTACCTCTTGATAAGTGGCAAACTGTAAGTGGTGTCCTAAAGCCTAGCACAGTAAGATGGAAGCATTTCTCTATTCGATAATTACAATTGAGCCATTTAAAGTAGAGCCGTAGCATATGTATTACAGCTAAATAATGGAAGCTTGAGAAAAAAACTAATGCAATAACCAAAAAGAGCAATTTTTACTAGTATCTCACTTGAGAGGAATAGGTAAACATTTATTTCTGCTTTAGGAGTTTAGCCAGCATGGGACAGTAGAATTACAGAAAGAACTCCTAAGGGTTTTGCCACGCCAAACTCATTTTACATAGCATGAAATGAATAGATAAACCAACGGGGAAAATATTCGTTAGTTTTAGTTAGTTATTTTCCAATTTATGTCACATCCTCCCTACAAAGAATTCAAAGACCTCTTGGCTTTTAATAATTGACATCTTCCCACCTTCAAAACATCTGAAAAGCGTGTGTGGGTGTAGAAAGAGGATGAGGAAAGGAATACATGGAGGAGGGAAGTCATTAAAAAAGGAAAGAGAAGTAGAGAGTCTCAGCATCTGAGGGCAAAGTCGATAACAGGCAGTCAAGGCAGTTTCTACTCAAAAAATTCATAGGAGACAGAAAGGATTTTAAATCAAGAAGGCTCAGCATCCCATGGGGCTTTCACACAGTGTTGCCTGATGTCTCTCTCTGGCCAAGTACCTCTTAGCTGAGACTGCTTTGCCTCCAGGCCCCCACCATCAGAGACCTGCTAGACTTATTTGCCCACAAAGGTTCATTTACACCAGTAATATTCATCTAACTTCAACCTTTCTATCCCTGAACAGGCAATAGACCCAGAAGGATTGGCAAGGAGCTAAGTCAATTAGACTCAGAATCCAGAATTTCTACTAAAGATTGGAAAAGTGATTGGACATAAGATTACATAGTGAGATAATGATTGGACTAGATTAGAGCAGATGTTTATGGCGATGTGGATAGAGAGAGATTGATTTGTGAGTCTGAGAACTGTCTTGAATCATCGAATAATAATGACTATCTATAGGCAGTGCCAGTTCACGTATTTCTTTATAATAAACCCCAGTTATGGCTTAAGTGAGTCCCAGTTCCTTGAAATCCAAGGCAATATGCTGTTTTCTTAATAGTACCTAATACAGAGAGAATAAGAAGAATTTGAGCTGGGATATTTCTCTCAGAATTGATGGTGGGTCTCTTGGTTATGGCCTCATCCTAGTCTGTTCTGATTCTCTTTTGTTCCTTGCTAAGGACACATCATTAAAGCAATTCTGTCAACAAAATCATGAAGGACAGGAAATTTGGAAACAGCATTCTGGTTTCTTATCAAATGTTTGCTTTGTAAATAAGAAAATAATACTCATGATGCATAAGATAAATGTACTCAATTTTAAGAAGAAATTGTAGAGGGTGATCAATATCATGTTTAAGTTATTCATCCGTTTGACAACCAAACAGCAGGTGCTTCTGAGGGCCAGGAATTTTCTTTGGGGAAAATTTCCCTTGTTTAGGGAAACAAACAAGTACAAAAATAAATTTCATTGTGTTTGCCCTTAATGAGCTTAGAAGAAGTTGAAAAGAAACAACTAAGGCAACAAAGGTGCCACTCTAGAGGGCAAATGGAACCAACAGGGAATTAGTTCTATCAGGAAATGATGGTGGCCTTCAAAGATTTCCTAGAGACAGTGACTTTTGAGTTAAGTCCTGGGAAATGAAGAACGTGGACAGAAATATAACAGGAGAGAGAGGCAAGTGAGAGAACCTCAGGGATCATGTTAAGGGTTTAAGTTTTATCTTATAGGTAGTACAACACTATTAAAGATTTTGATTAAACACTTAAAAATGTTTAAGGAAGACTATTCTAGCAACAATTTTGAGGACAGAGAAATAGCATCAGTGGGAACATGTAGCCCACTGCACTGCTCTAGGGCGGAGATGATTGCACATAAGGAGTCTTCATGCTTACAGCATATGCTTTATACTTAAGTATGCATGTGTTCTGCTTCACTCACTGAATCAGATTCTGATGATTTTAATGTCTTAGCAGGTGTGGTCTGGCTGCTGGCAGTCATCGTAGGATCACCCATGTGGCATGTACAACGCCTTGAGGTAGGTTCGGGGCTGGCTTGATCATCATATTATTGAAATGTTCCCCAGCCTTCTCAATTACAATCATTTTTCTTCCTGCAAGAGCTTTATAGCAAATTCTGGTGACCCCAATTATTTCACTGAAAAATTTTCAAATGAAATAAAATAATTTGTTTTAAGATTTTTTCCTCTGTTTTATCTAGTTCTTCCTTGGTTAAGACTTTAATGCTTAAAAGAAAACTTATCAGAGTCATTTTCTACATTTTCCTGTCAGCCGAACATATTTTCCTAGTGGCCTCCCGTGTCTTATTACATTTTAAGAGTTTAACGGTTGCTTTAGATTTTTATTTTATTTTTAAAACACATCAAAAAATTGTCATCAATCATCTGCTTATTTGTTGATTGTCCCTCATACGTCCTTTCTTCTCTGCCTCCCATACATTGACAAATTGAAATTTGAATTGGAATGTGTGACAGGATCATCTTATCTGATCTCTCCCCTTCCCCCACACCTTAAACTGATGGTCTAGCATTGTCTGGCTATTCACAGCAAGGGGACACTGTGCTGTTTTTGGTGACCCAGCCTATCCCATGGGGCATACATACACGTCCTGCATCGGTGATCTAGCCCAGACAGTAGTCTTCAAAGGCAGTAGTGGGTTGATCACTAGATAATTTTTTTTAACTGTATCCTTTTATACCTTTTTAAATTGATATAGACAAAAGTGAAACTTTACTAGATGGTAAATGTCGATTGGCAAGGATAGCAAATGAGCCCTCAGGAAAGGGTACATTTAAAACATGACTTGATTTTTTTCTTTCTTTCTTTCTTTCTTTCTTTCTTTCTTTCTTTCTTTCTTCTTTTTTTTTTTTTTTATGTAATTGGTATATTGAATGAGCTGGACTCCACAGGTGAGAGCTGGAAGTAATTTTATTCTATCCCTTGCTACCTATAAAAATGTGACCTGAGAACTTTCCAATACTCTGACAAAATGTTGTGGATGAAGCTCTGAGCAGACCCTGTAATTCTTTCAGCCATTCAGATAGCAACATTCCTATGGTCACTTTTAGTCACAACAACTTGTTAATTCTGTCATTAAAATTCCAGCCCGGTGTCACAATCACATAAGTCCATATTCTCAATCAACACAAAATGTCTCCCAGCTCAGCTTAAACTGTTTTTAGGTCTAGAATCCTACAATATGCAAAGGGGAGGTGATTCCCTTCTTCTCTGCTTCCTTACTGGGCGTTTCTCTTTCTCTCTTCCCATCCAAGAAAATGGCTGCCCTTGGCAACTTGGGAGCTGGTGTTAAGGATGGGGAGAGGAAGGGACAGGTGTACTGGTATCATCGCCCTCTGTGAGTGACTTTGCTGCCCATGATCGATTCCTTATGTATGGGTTTTTCAAAGATAACACCACTGAGGCTTCTGACTGCTGCTCCAGCAGGGTGCTCATGTATCTTCCACACACAACTGTAAGTGGCTGGGTCTTTTCTCTAAGGCTGTCCTTATTCCGGCAGGTATCCCATACTGATGGAGGCTTTACACGTGACCCAACCCGGTAGTCATTTGTGGGGCCCATTTCTGGCCCACAGAACACAAAGAGTTTTGTCTATTTTTTAAAATAAAATTATTTTATCATATGCTCTAAATATGTTTTGAATATGTAACTCATTTAGTTTTTAAGAAATACATATGTAATTGGCAGAGTCGGTCCTCACTATCAGACAAGTCAGCTAAATCAGATTTGCTTTCTGTCAGGAAAAAGTGTGATTTCATTTTTCCTATCAAATAAATCTATTAATATGCATCCCATGGCCACCTTCTCACTTCTAAATTCTATTAGAGAGAGTGTGTGTGAGCATGCATAAAGCCTGAATTTCTCACCTGGATGAAATAAAACATCACCAACTTTACCATTTCCACCCACTGATGTTCTCTTTGCTTTGCTGTCAATGGGCTCTCTCTCAGGAGTGATGTATTTGACAATTTTCATGGGATGGAAGCAAAGAGGTGGCTAAATTAAAATTGTCATCATCACTTCTGCCTCTTCACTGTATGAAAAATATAAACTCACAACATCTCAACATCTGTCAAAATACCTTTCTTCTAAAGCCAGAATAGAAATATGTTTGATATAGGGAAAACACAAAACCCTATCATGGATTTATGGTGTCTTGATTACGGTGGCTTCACTGACATCAGTAGTTCAAACCACCTCCTTTTTTAGTGCCTCATAGTAAGAGTAGGACTGAGTGAGACATCTGACTTATGTAGATGGGGAGAAGAGAGATAGAAGCGAGCTGGGAGTGCAGGGCCAGCACAACACTCAATCTCAGGCTTCCCCTAGGCAGTGGAATTTTAGAGAACTGTATGGTTCCAAAGAGACAATCTGAAATTGATTCCCATAAAACTATGTGCCTGTGCACTCAGAAAGTCTTTGCTTGTTCCCAAGGCAACCTGCACCCCCTTGGAGACTATCAGTCTAGCTTTGTGTTTTAAGATGTGCCAATATGTTGCCCCCATGGTCGTCGGCATTTGTGGGCTCTGCCTACATGGGGTCAGCATGAATTTCACCTTAATATCCCGTTCCCAGGGAGTTTGGATCTTGAAATTATTATTCAGTAAGTGTTTTCATCCCTTGTTGCATTTGTAAATAATACCTAGATCAGAACTTGAATTTTCTTGCCTTTGATAAGTATACCAGAAAGCTTTTTCCCCCTATTCAATTGACTAAAGATTGGCAATAAAATTTGCAGGAATGGAGGCAGAAATATGTCTAGGACCTAGGGATACTTCATCTGGAAATCTCTGAAGTGACTAAAATGGCAATAGTTTTGATAAATTTTCTTTTATTCTTATTATCCAGATAAATGACTTTGCTTAGTTTGTCCCTTCTTAGCATTTGCTACTGTTATTAATATTGTTTTTAATAATATTTTGAACCCAACCATCTGTCAGAAATAGTATTAACAAAGAGACATTGCATTTCTGTAAAATATCTACCTCAAAGGCTGATAGCTGAGTCTGAATATTTGTAGATAGACAATAGTTTGAATCCCAATTTCTTATTCATCTCAAATCTTAAAGCTATCAGCTGTCTTTCTAAAATCTTTGCAAGCAACCTGATCACTGCAATCTGAAATAGCAGTAACAAAATGCAAGCTTTCAGTACTATGAACTGAAAAATAGCTGATACTTTGCCAAAATCTGTCTCTTCAACAATTGAGGAAGCAAAATAATGGAACATTAAACCAGCTGGTGTGCAATTACAAGATGTTTTCTTTTTTTCATATGTACCTTGATTGATGTAGTGTATTCTTCCTCTGAAAAGTAATAATCCTCATCTGGACAGTATGCATTTGGTCAAAGCTCTTTCATCGAATTGAAAAAATTCTGACCACAGTGTAAAAAAAGTTGAGAAACATTAAAAAAAATAGCCTATTGACCTCAATCCCATTTGAAATAGAAAAGAAAGTATAGAACTGTTAAGAATGTAAGAAATGTGGAGAAAATGACACCTTACAACAAAGGAACAATCAAACTCGTATCTATTAAAAAAAAAAAAAAAAAAAAAAAAGAGGTTAGAGTGGGAGAGAGCCAAAGCATAAGAGACTGTTGAGAACTGAGAGCAAACTGAGGGTTGATGGGTGGTGGGAGGGAGGAGAGGGTGGGTGATGGGTATTGAGGAGGGCACCTTTTGGGATGAGCACTGGGTGTTGTATGGAAACCAATTTGACAATAAATTTCATATATAAAAAAAAAAAAAAAGAAAAGGAGTCTTTGCAGTAACTTAAGAATATTGAGATGAAATCACCCTAAGTTATCTGGGTGAATCCTAACTCAGTAACAATTATTCTTTGAAGAGACACACAAAGGCAAGGCCATGATAGGATGGAGGCAGAGATATTCCAGTGATATAGCTGGAAACCCAGATATGCCAAGGTCCACCACAATCTGGAAGAAACAAGGAATGAAATATCTTTTAGAGCCTCAAAGGAAGTAGAGCTCTGAGGACACCTTGCTTTGGGACTTCTGACCACTAAAACTGTAGAGAATAAACTGTTGTTTCAATACAAAAAAAAAAAAAAAAAAACCCAAAAAAAAAAAAACAAACTCGTATCTAATTTGCAATATGGATCCACAGTCAATACAGGAGGGTTTGAAAACTGCAGCATTATAGCAGTACGTGGCTGTTTTCTGTTCTGTTGATGCTGACTCTGCCTCCTCTAACTGATTTGTTTTTATGTTAAAGATTAAGTATGACTTCCTGTATGAAAAGGAGCATGTCTGCTGTCTGGAAGAGTGGGCCAGCCCTGCGCACCAGAAAATCTATACCACGTTCATCCTTGTCATCCTGTTCCTCCTGCCTCTTATGCTGATGCTTATCCTGTACACTAAAATCGGTTATGAACTTTGGATAAAGAAAAGAGTGGGGGACTGCTCAGTGTTTCGAACTATTCACGGAAAAGAAATGTCAAAAATAGCCAGGTCTGTTTAATGAAGCAGTCGCCTCCGTTTAAAATACTTTTAATTAGTCGTGCTTGAGGGGGAAGTTGCTAGAGCTCTCCCAATTCTTGGGAACTTTAGCCCAAGTGCCATTTGTAATTCATGTTCACAGAATGGGCTGACGTTCAACTTTGGAGATTTTAGGAATAGCAGGTATTTAGACAATTTGGAAAACTGTTGAATTTTCATCTATATGTCAAGATGACTTGCTAGGAAGAGCTGTGGTGTTCTCCTCTCTACCACTCGGCAGTCACATGGTGCAGATAAGTATCCTTACGCCTAAGGCTTCCGCTTGCCTCATGTGTGACAGGGAGCATAATAAATATCCATCCTCAGATGATGCTGAAATACATGAAATCTGTATGAAAATTCTTTGGTGACCAGAGTATGCTATTTACTTTATTATTATCTATACTATCATAATAAGGGCTTTCTTTTCTGATTATATTCATTAATAAAAATTTTAAAACACAATTTACTGATATAGTACTTGTATTCCATATCATTTATTTTATAATCTACATGGAACAGCTATTAAAAACAAAAACAAAAATCTTAGAAGTTTAATGGTTAGATGAAATTCTATCATTTCTTCAAGTGTGCAGCGACCTCTAGCGTCCAGTTTGTATGAAGAAATCCTCCCTGTCAGTGTCTAGGGCTGGATCTTCAGCTCTTTGGGACTTACTGCTGATTTCACTCTCCACTTCACTTCCTCAGAAGAGTGTTCTTCAACATAAAAATGAATAAGAGCTTAAATACTTGACCTTAGCTGCCTAACTTTACGTCCAAACTAGCCCTTACAGTTTAAATCCCTTATTAGTCATCTGACTTTGCAAGTTACTCAACCTTCTCCGTGCCTCAGTTTCTGCATCTGTCAAATGGCTTACTGAGAAGATTAATGACATGACTCATGCCAAGCATCTAGCAGAGTGTTAGATCTATAATGAGCATCCTTCATAATGATGTTTATAAGATGAGAGATTTGGGAATGAGGGCAATAGCAGTGGGAAGAGATGATAAACAGCCCACAATTAACCTATCATGAACTTTATTAATATTTGAAAAGTTATGGTTGAGAGATTTAGGCTCAAACTTTATTTAATAGCTTTGATATCAATTTGACAAATTTGCCAAGGAGAAGTTAACTAATGCGATGTGTCCTTGTGGGTCCAGGAAGAAGAAGCGAGCTGTCATTATGATGGTGACAGTGGTGGCTCTCTTTGCTCTATGCTGGGCACCTTTCCACATCGTGCACATGATGACTGAATACAGTGAGTGCTTTTCATTCTCATTTGTTAGAAGTTCTAGTTCATTTCTTGCTAGACTAGACCATGAATCGTTGAAAATTTTGTTGCTATTCCCTTGGGTAATCAAATATCAAACATTTAATGGGTTTCTCTCGTATTTTCAAGATTACCAGATCATTACATGGTGGGTTAATTATGTACAATTTTGAACAAACCTTTAATAATCGCAGAAGGGACAGAAACATTTTTGAGAGTCTTTTTTCATGCTCTGTCCCCTGTTCTCCCTAAACCAGTCAAACATGGAGGAGGTATGACGGACTATGAGCATTCTCTGTTTAGATCTAGAATCCTGACTTGAACCATATGAATTTGATAACACCTAGGATTTCAGCCAGACCCCCGGTGTATTACCTGTGATAATCTGAGACTTAACATGATTCTCAGATACAGATTGTATTTCTATAACACAAGTGAACGTTTGAATGGTAACTGCTGCCTCCAGTTTACATGACATTTGGAATCAAGTCGAAATGCGGTAAGTTCCTTAATATGTGCTGGGCACCAGGCTAAGCTTGTAAGCCAAGATTCTCTAAGAATGGGAACTCATCACAGAGCTCATTTTTCTTCAGACATCAGATGGCTCTTCCCAAAATTGCCTTGAGTATTTTTCACACCTTTAACCACTTGTACAAGTGTAAGTGTTTGGTAAAGATATATGATAAACAGAAATTTTATTTTATGCTCGTGAAAACATAATACATTGTAGACTATTACTTTTTATTTCAGGCAATTTTGAAAAGAAATATGATGATGTCACAATCAAGATGATTTTTGCTATCGTGCAAATAATTGGATTTTCCAATTCCATCTGTAATCCCATTGTTTATGCATTTATGAATGAAAACTTCAAAAAAAATTTTTTGTCTGCAGTTTGTTATTGCATAGTAAAAGAAACCTTATCTCCAGCACGAAGGCATGGAAATTCAGGAATTACAATGATGCAGAAGAAAGCAGTGTTTTCCCAGAGAGAGAACCCAGTGGAGGAGACAAAAGGAGAAGCATTCAGTGATGGCAACATTGAAGTCAAATTGTGTGAACAATCAGAGGAGAAAAAATACATCAAATAACATCTTGCCCTGTTCAATTCTGAACTTTCTGAAAATTCTGCTTTAGGTGGTGGCCGCTAATTATAACAATGTCTGCATAATTAGGACTGTTCGTAGCTTAATTGGAAGAGAAAATTATTTTGAGCAAAGGTGGAAGACATTTTTTTATTCTCAGAATGAGGAAAAGAAGGAAACAAATCATTTTCTTCATAAAAATATAACATTATACGTGAAAACACAATTTTGAAAAATTAGTAAACTATCCTTGTAGATTATTAAAAAAAAACTTGTATAGAAATAAATGTTTTTGGCTGGTAATTTTTCCTCTAATGCAGTCAATGTAATGTGACTTTCTATGTATTGCTAAATGAGCTGAGGAAATAACTTAAAAATTATGCCTTCTTTTTTGAGTAAGTTAACGGTTGAACACAGTAATGTAATTTTCAGTGCTGTTGAAGCTTGGTAATACAGTCTCTTACAAATGAGGTCTGTCCAATAATCATCAAGTCAAAGAAGATGGCGAAGCCGCAAAATGACCAATGAATGTGATTCAGAGGCAGGTGCCCGGGTGTAAGCTTCTTCTAGCCCTACCAGCTACCACTGCTGTGATGACTGGCAAGCCACTGAACCTCTTTAAGCCTCTCTTTCTTCCTGTGTATACTGGTGAGGTACCTCTTCTTCACAGGGTCACTGCCAGAAGAAAACGAGATGTGAGCAGGAAAGCCCTTTGTTACTGTACAGCACCCTCAGGTTCTGAAGCATCATCGCAGCCCCCATGTTCCAGGCCTCCCCTTTCTGCTCCCTTTTGCTTCCTGAGAGTTGCCCTCAACCCTGCCAGCTTTCCACCCATGCCTGTTTTGTAGCTGTTTTCTCTAATCAAAAGAAGGATGTTTCTGGGATCCTCATTTACAGGCTGGCTGTAATATATGTAAGCTAGTCTATCTCAAATATTTATATTTTTAAATCCCTTACTTTAGTAGTGGGATGAATGACTGGTTGTTATATTAAAGGACTTTTAGATGTAGTTAGCAGATGAGAGCATGAACTCCAAGCCCATGATTTTACTGTGCCCAAGACTGACTCCCGAGAGAGCAAGGCTAGGAAGAGTGGCGTTCCCCACTCATATTCCTTATCTTACCTCAATCTCCATTAATCATAACCTCGCTTCTTTCCAGTCTTCTCTTCTTACCCTCAAATATCATGGAACCAGTGACCACATCCCAGTGCCCTGTCACTTCCCCTTTAACAACTGTGATTCCCAAAGTCCATTCACAGCCTCTTGGCTAAAGTGTTTCTTTTGCCTCCAGTTTTTTAGCACTTATTCTTTCTGCCAGGAAATAGAGAAAGGAAGAGAAGCTCAAGAATTATCAGGGTATTATTTCACTTGTAAAGCTTGAAGGTTTGGGAACCAGAGAACTCAGGCTATTCGGATCTTTCAAAATGTAGACATTTAACTTTTTAGGTGTGTCAGGATAAAATGGATACAGCAACACAACTGAAACAGTGTGTGGTATTAAGAAAAAATGGCAATATGATACAGAAAATTAACAAAGTCAAGAGAAGACTACTGATGATTTGGTTTGTGTTGAAATGGACTTACTATGGATTATGTGTGTGTGCCATTCTCCTGTTATGACTAGCTATCTTGTAGCAAAACAGTAATTATCATTAAATCATTAAACCATTAAAAATGAATCATATTCACTGATTTTGGTTATCCTTATTTAATCAGCAGATATCCATATGACTCTTCCTAAATTTGATGTACATATGTTCCAAATATAACTTACTGAAGATGGGATCAATCAACACTATTACTGACCATTTAATTATTAAGGTTAGAGATTTTTAAAATTCCTAAACATTGCAGAGATTGATCAAAAAACATCTGGCTGCACCTGGGTGGCTCAATCTGTTAAGCATCCAACTCCTGGTTTTGGCTCAGGTCATGATATCTCAGTTTGTGAGTTCTAGCTCTGGGTCAGGCTTTGCGCTGGAGCCTGCTTAGGATTCTCTCTCTCCCTCTCTCTCTCTCTCTCTGCCCCTCCCCTGCTCTCTCTGTCTCTCCAAATAAATAAGTAAACCTTAAAAAAATAAAAAATAAAAACATATAGATATTAAACAATTTAAATAATTACTGTAAAATGTCCAGACACCTGTGAAAGATTTTTTACCCCTCACATTGCATTCATGCCATTTCAGAAATAAAAAATAGAGCAGTTTTGTTTTTGGTCCTTTAAACATGTAATCTTTTTATTCTGTTATAAGAGTTTGGAAGAGAAAACTGGTTCAATCCATTATTGGGAAACTATTATAATTAGTCAAAGAAGCTCCAGTCTGGACACTGAGCGCTGACAATAGTGTAACACAGCTTATGAGCCCATACAGAGTTCACCTTGGATTTGCAAAAGGAGCCCTGGTTCTGAGCTTTCTTCTGGTTTCCTCTGACTTCCCTGCCCCCTGAGTCTCTTAGGCCTTTTGTCCTCCACCCAGGCATCTGCTTTCTCCCCTTTTTTTTTTCTTTGCCCTAGGCTGTCACTTATTTTATTCCATCTGATTTCCCCTGAATTTGTGCTTGAAGTGAGAATTGACAAAGTCTCTTTGGATTCAGAAGGGAGGGTTGTGGAGGGGTACAGAAGGCTAGTCATTAAGACCATTCATTAGCATTTGGGTAAAATGTCTATGAAATCAGTGAAAAGGTATGCATCACTGCTTAGACTTCTAAGCCTTTTATTTCATTAGGGATCATTATGTCAAAAAGAGCTGTGTCTTTTCTTCTACTCTACAAACAAAACACAACAAGAAAAACTAAAACCAAAACAAAACAAAAAATCTCTCTTTTCTTAGTTTCTTATGGATCAGGACATCAGCATTTTGCATACTCGTTTGACTAATTTCTAAGCCTGAAAATGTTTTAAAAAATTTAATGTTTTTATTTATTTTTGAGAGAGAGACAGAGCTAGTGGGAGAGGGGCAGAGAGAGAGCGGGGGCGGGGGGGGGGGGACACAGAATCTGAAGCAGGCTCCAGGTTCTGAGCTGTCAGCACAGAGCCCAATGCAGGGCTCAAACTCACAGACTGTAAGATCATGACCTGAGCCAAAGTCAGGAGCTCAACTGACTGAGCCATCCACATGCCCCAAGTCCAAAAACATTTCAAAAAGAAGAACCAAGTTGCAGGGCTTATACTACCTTATCCGCAGACCTATTATAAATTGCAATAATCAAAAATTATAAAAATCAAAATTATAATAATCAAAAGAGTGTGGCACTGGCACTGCAAAAGAATAGTTACCCGAAATAGATGCACAAGTATATGGTCAACTTATTTTCACAAAAGTGGTAACATAATTCAATGGGTACAGGAAAATCTTTCAAACAAATGGTTCTGAAACAATTGGATGTCCATATACCAAAAATGGGAACTTAGGCCTTATACTACATACAAAAATTAACTTAAAATGCATCATATTCTTTTTTTTTTTTCAACGTTTATTTATTTTTGGGATAGAGAGAGACAGAGCACGAACGGGGGAGGGGCAGAGAGAGAGGGAGACACAGAATCGGAAACAGGCTCCAGGCTCTGAGCCATCAGCCCAGAGCCCGACGTGGGGCTCGAACTCACGGACCGCGAGATCGTGACCTGGCTGAAGTCGGACGCTTTACTGACTGCGCCACCCAGGCGCCCCAAAATGCATCATATTCTTAAATATAAGAATAAGAATAAGAATATTCTATAAAACTTCTAGAATAAAACTCAGAATAAAATCTTTGTAGTCTGGATTAGGCAAGGCAAAGATTTTGTGGACAGGGCACTGAAAGCAAAGCAGGAAGCCTAAAACAAAGAATTGATAAAATAAACTTCAAAAAAAAAAAAAAAAAAAAGAAGAAGAAGAAAGAAAGAAAGAAAGAAAGAAAAGAAAAGAAAAGAAAAAAGAAAAGACCTATACATGAATGTTCATAGTAGCTTAATTCAAAATAACCAAAAATTGCAAATAACCCAAACATTTAGCAACCAATGAATAAATAAGCAAATTGTGTTGAGGCTATCTAATTGAATATGACTCTGCAATAAAAGGAATTAACTACTGATACATGCAACAAGGATCCATTTCAAAAGTATTATGCTAAGTAAGAGAAGCAAAACAGAAAAGACTATATACTCTATGACTTAATTTACCTGAGTTGCAGAAAAGACAAAACTCTAGGAATAGCAAACAGGCAAGTGGTACTAGAGGCTAGCTAAATTTAGGCAACTGAATGTAGAGGGCATGAGAGACATCTTTGGATGATGGAAATGTTCTATATCTTGATTCTGGTCGTGGTTATGTGACTTTATACATACATATATTTTATTTATTGCCATGTTTATTGCCATGTGTGTCAGGTGAAGTTATGGTATAAAATGTGAAAATCACACATTCAAGAATTTTCTTCTAATACTCAACCTGACCGTCTCCATTCCACATATGGTCTGTAAAAATACAATTCCTTTCTTCATCACTCCATAAAGAGTTGTTTTTACATTCTCAGTTCATCAAAGTAGCCTTAACATGATTTTCTGCTTTATAGCTACCAAATCAACCTGGAGCCATTTAATTCCATTATCTTTCAGACTAGCAGGCTCTTAAATACAATCTTGAGAAGTTAATTGCTATGAGCAGAGAGTCAAAAAGCAGTTCAACTACATTTCAAATGGAGTAGCTGTAGGTTTTATGGGCCATGCAGGAGCTCTTGAAATGTTGAAACAAAACCAGACCCAACTCATGAAAAAGTGTAGATTGGCTGCACTTTTTAGATGTTGTTCTCATTCAACAATATTCAACAATATATTTGGAGTTCCTACTATGTGTAAAACCTAGACACCCTGTTTTCATGTCAGGATCAAGAAAATCCTAAAAAAAAAAAAAAAAAAAAAAAAAAGAAAAAAGAAAGAAGAAGGAGAAGGAGAAAAATCCTTTTTACTCTGAACCAGATAAGGCTAAAGAGGGTTGGTTGGCAAATGAGAGAATAGGGGAAAGTCATAAAATCAGGTGAATCTGTATATATATATATATATATTTTTTAATTTTTTGAATGTTTATTTATTTTTGAGACAGAGAGAGACAGAGCATGAACGAGGGAGGGTCAGAGAGAGAGGGAGACACAGAATCTGAAGCAGGCTCCAGGCTCTGAGCTATCAGCACAGCGCCTGACGCGAGGCTCGAACTCATGGAGATCATGACCTGAGCTGAAGTCGGTCGCTTAACCGACTGAGCCACCCAGGCGCCCCGAATCTGTATATTTTAAAACCATACATAAATTTACTGGCTTATATCTCAGGCCCTATGTTTTCTTGTTCACTCAAAGTTTTGTTTCCTAGAACTGAGATTATGATCCATCTATGAAAGAAGAAATCAGAAAGAAATGAGATAAAATGACATAAAAATGCTCCAATTTATATCTTTAGAATCCTGAGAAGACAGGAGTAAATGAAATATAGGTCCAACTCCACAGGTTTCTTTTTTTTTTAATGTTTATTTATTTTTGAGAGAGAGAGAGAGTGTGTGTATCTGAGTAGGGGAGGTGCAGAGAGAGAGGGAGACAGAGGTTACAAAAGAAAACCAAAACCGGAGGCATCACAATTCCAGACTTTAAGATGGATTACAAAGCTGTAATCATCAAGATAGTATGGTATTGGCACAAAAACAGACACATAGATCAATGGAATAGAATAGAAATCCCAGAAATGGACCCACAGCTGTATGGCCAATTCATCTTCAACAAAGCAGGAAAGAGTATCCAATGGAAAAAAGAATCTTTTCAGAAAATGGTGCTGGGAAAACTGGAGCGACATATAGAAGAATGAAACTGGAACATTCCTACACCATAGACAAAAACAAATTGAAAATGGATGAAAGACCTAAATACCTAAATGTGAGACAGGAAAAGAGGATAAAGATCCTAGAGGATAAAACAGGCAGCAACCTCTTTGACCTTGGCTGCAGCAACTTCTTACCTGACACGTCTCCGGAAGCAAGGGAAATAAAAGCAAAAATGAACTATTGGGACCTCATCAAGATAAAAAGCTTCTGCACAGAAAAGGAAACAATCATTTCTGCCTTCTTAAAGGCTTGTTAGACATTTTAGAACATCCTACAAAATGAAGGAATAAGACTATGATAGAGATAGAAAACTGAGTCTAGAATAACGAAATAATTCAAGATAATAAAAGAGGGCTGAGAAATAAATTTAATTAGTACTATTCTCAAGGAAATTTAAGAAAACTGTTTTTATAAAAACATAAAGCATGCTACAAAATGGGGAAAAACGGGTTAATGAAACTCTGAGAAATTAAAAATAGGTTGCTGAAATTAAAAATAGACTATGTACTCATCTTTATCCCCCATATATTTAAGAAAAGCCCCAACATTTTCCTTCAAAAGCATTTCCTAAAGTATGTTTGTATAGCAAACCTCTTGAGGCTATGTTTATTATCTGGAGTGTTGTCTGGAGACAGATGGCACATTCAAACGGAGTAATTTGAGGTATAATTAATAAAGGGACGATTTACAAAGGAGTGAGCAGGGTACAGAAAAGCAGAAGGGTTAGTGCAGTATCAGCTGTTCATTATAGCAAGGCACAGTTCCCATCCCTAGGCCTGAAGTGGAGCCAAGAAGATGGAGGAAGATGAACAGGAGGAAGACGAAAAAGAGCAGGAGGAGAAAAGGAAGAAACTGAGGGAGAGAGACAGTGAAAGATCTGTGTGTAAGGGGCTACCTATTGGAGCTGTGACTGTGGATGGAGACATGATGAGCCAGCCCATGCTACTCCTCGTGGTGGGTGCCATGGGCACTAATGCACTGACCTGACCCCTAGCTCCCTCTAATCTGCAAATGGTCTCCATTCCCCAGACACAGCCTAGCAGCAAGGGAGCCCTTTGATCCAGGCACAGAGCACAGTGATGCAGGGTGCATGGTTCTGGGTGGACAAACAGAAAATATCCAGTACATGTATGCATGAACACCTTTAGTCCTGCATTCATACTTAATGATGGATTAGCTAGATATTAAAGTCTAAGTTCTAAATTCATTTCATTCATTACATCTAAATCTGTGAAATTTTGTTTGATATCAGTGTGGCTTTTTTTTGTCTGTGTTTGTTTTTAATATAATTTGTTGACAAATTGGTTTCCACACAACACCCAGTGCTCAACGTAGCTCTTTAGAATTCTGATGTCAGTCTGAGATATCCTCTTTCTCTTTGATACCTTTTAAAACTTGTTCTTTGAATTAGAGCCTATAAAATTTTACCACCTTGTGTTTAGATGTGTATTTTTTTTCTTTGATACTCTTTGAGTACTTTTAGTCTGAGGTTTCTAATCTTTATTTTTGAAAATCTCTGGTTATTATTTCTTCAAATATTTCCTTCCCTCTCTTTATTTTTTCTTCTGGAATTTCTTTTCTGTAGATTTTACATATCCACTTCCACTCCCCATTTCACTCAATTTTTCATTAATGATTTTTTTTCATCCCTTTAAACTTCCTTGATGTCTTCTGGGAGAGTTTCTTAATTCGATATTCTTGCTCAACAATTTGTTTGTTTTCTCTACTCTGCCTTTTGATCCTGACTTACAATACTTTTATTTCAAATTTTATATTTTCATACTGAATATATCCATTTGATTTTTCATTGTAACTGTTAGTTTTTTTCTCATATCACTGGAATCCTCCTTAATATTAAAAAAAAAAAAAAATTGAGTGTGCCTGGGTGGCTCAGTCAGTTAAGCAGCTGACTCTTGGTCTCAGCTCAGTTCATGATCTCATGGTTGTAAGACTGAACTCCACATTGAGCTCCCCACTGAGCATAAAGCCTGCTTGGGATTCTCTCTCTCTCTCTCTCTCTCTCTCTCTCTGCTTCGCCACTTATCCTCCCCTCCCAAATAAATAAATAACATTTAAAAAATTAATTGAAGTATAGTTGAGCTCCTTAACATTTCTATCTTTTTAAGTTTATTTAAGGAGAGGGAATGCAATCAGGGAAGAGTCAGAGAGAGAGGGAGAGAGAGAATCCCAGGCTTTCTGCTGTTAGCACAGAGCCTCACATGAGCTCAGTCTCACAAATTGTGAGATCATGACCTGATTCAAAATCAGGAGTTGGATGCTTAACTGACTGAACCACCCAGACACCTCTTAACATTTCCTGAAGGATATTTATTGTGCTTATTTTAAGTTCTTGATCTCCTCATTCCACTTATTTTGCATGGCTACATAGATTATTTATTCTATCACTGTCCTTTAATATCAGTTATGCTTTTCAGATGTCTCCTTAATTTACTCTGTGAGTTCATATTTCTCTTAAACATAGAGATCTTGGCTTACTATATAAAGGGGACTTAAAGAAAGAGAGGCTACATCCAGATGCTGCCCTTTTAGTGAGTTTACAGAAAGAGAGGATGTCCCTCAGGATGCAGAGTTGCCAGCACCCCAATTTAGACTACTATCATCGTTTACTCCTATCTCCCTCAGGTAATCCTGGTCGTTTTATTATGATGTCAACTGAATTCCTTTTTCCAATGAAGATGAAGTCATCACATTTTTATTCTAGCCATTTATCTATCCATCTAATATATATTTGTTGAGTGACTTCTATATGCCAACCTTGCATCTGCAAGATAGTTAGCTCTAGTTATTAGTTATTAGTCCATTGAATAGGCTGTATCTTTGGAGAAAACTAACTGATGACCTTGAAAACAGGTATATACATATCACTTTACTAATAACCATTTTCCAAACCTTTAAGTATGTGGTAAAGCAAAAAATTTTTTAATGTGCAACAACTAAAATATTTATACCTGTAAAAGAATTATTTATACTTTCAAATGCAGCCTTATTAAAGTGCAAATTCTGAGACACTATAATAGGGGTTATCTTATGATTTCTGTGTCGATGTTTATTGTTACTCAAGAAGGCAGAATATGCATATGAAAAGACAGCAGTAGACAACAAAACTGTGTCATGGGATTCAAATATTACTGTGGAAATTTAGAGAAGGTCCTGGAATAGTCAAGGAGACAGTGAGGCAGCAATAGCTGCAATTTGAAGTGTTTGGACAAGTTGTGAGGTTAAAATAGTCTGGGGAAGAAAGGATGTTCTAGATAAGAGAAGTAGCGCAAATAAAGATGCATAGAGGTGCTGAGGAAGAATTCTGTTGAAAATGTAATAAGATTTGTTTTAAAGCAAAGACATCTCCTATGAGTAGGGAATAGTGGTTGGAGTGTTAGATTGTATGGAAATGGTCCAGAATAGTCAACTATGGGAAATGTGTCAGTAAGGGATGATTGAAAGGGTTTCTGAGTTAGCAGGTGGGCCAGATAAAAGTTAGGTTTCACAAATTATTGGTCAATCAAAGCAGCATGGTCTTATAAAATTTTCTAATAATGCCAAAGAGTAAATGGGGTTGTCTGGGAAATTCAGATCAGCAAATAAGGTGAT
This sequence comes from Herpailurus yagouaroundi, assembly GCF_014898765.1. Lineage (NCBI taxonomy): Eukaryota > Metazoa > Chordata > Mammalia > Carnivora > Felidae > Herpailurus > Herpailurus yagouaroundi. The sequence goes on from NW_024412376.1 coordinate 65,361,723, forward strand.
CACAAAAAGAACACTAAAATAAAGGGTATTTTCTTGAACATATAACAGCTGTTCTATTTTTAATAACAGAAAAAAATGATTAAGAAAGCAAAAGAAAACAGTAAGGAGGAAGAGAACTGATTTTGACAGGAATGAGTAGATATGAAAGGTCTTCTCTCTGTCATCAGACACAGATAATAGGAGTAGATACAGAAAGAAGGTGGGAAATGTGCAGTGTGGCACAGAAAACATTGGTAGGTGGACTTCTGTGAGTAGATGAGATTTCAGACTGTCTGATACCATTACTCTGGTTGAAAATTTGATGTGAGGGGCGCCTGGGTGGCTCAGTCGGTTAGGCGTCTGACCAGCTCAGGTCACGATCTCGCAGTCCGTGAGTTCGAGCCCGCGTCGGGCTCTGGGCTGATGGCTCAGAGCCTGGAGCCTGCTTCCGATTCTGTGTCTCCCTCTCTCTCTGCCCCTCCCCCGTTCATGCTCTGTCTCTCTCTGTCCCAAAAATAAACGTTCAAAAAAAAAAAAAAAGAAAATTTAAAATGGACACTTATCCAATTGGGATTTCTTGGATCACTTCTTTCCTGCTCACATCTTAGTATGTAGCCTTTCTTGTATTTTCTGTAATTCTAGTAAAATGTAATGAATAAGTATATGTAAGTAATTATAATATATAATTATAATAATATAATACATAAATAAATATAAGTAATAAAACAATATATCATGCTGTTGTGAGGATTAAGAAAACATCTATGTAAATGCACCAACACTGTGATGCATATGAAAACATTTTATTCATTCCACTTATAGTAGTTTCCTTCCTTTCTCATCCTACCTCTGAAATTTTTTTGAGAACTCACTTATTCCAAGATATTGATTCTGGGAACTGAAAAATTTGAAATACTTAACTTCTTTCTGTCGGAGAAGGGGAAGAAACTCATTAAAGAAGCATGTAGAGAATTAGATTTGGTTCATTTTCATAAAAAAAAAGATTATTTTAGCAAAATAAAAATTGCCTTTGCTCTTAAGACACCTAGTTTTTTTTTGCAATGCATCTGACATAGCATAAAATTTACTACTTAAAAGTATGAAACTCAGGAGTTTCCAGTATATTCACAAATTTGTGCAACTATCTAATTTCAGAATATTTCCATTACAACAAATCAAAACCTTATATTCATTAGCAGTCACTCTCTACTATTCCCTTCTCTAGCTCTGGAAGCCACCAATCTACTTTCTGTCCCTATGGGTTTCCCTATTCTGCCACCTACTTACATATTCTGCCTATTCTTAACAAAATAGAATAATTATAACAATATACTGTAATAAAGGTTAAATGAAAGTGGCTTCTCTCAAAATATCTTATTGTACTATACTCAGCCTACTTTTGATGATGTGATGTAATGAAATGCCTCTGGGATAAGATGAAATGAGGTGAATGACATAGGCATTGTGACATAGTGGTAGGCTACTACTGACCTTTTGAAGGAAAATCATACGCTTCCAGGCCCCTGTTGACCACAGGTAACTGAAACCAAGGAAAACAAAACTGTAGATAAGGGGGAGGGACTACTGTAATGTTTATTATGTTGTCATATGTACCAATAATCCATTCCTTTTTATGGATAAACAATATCCCATTGAATGGACCTACCACTTCTTATGAATTCATGAGTTGATGAACATTTTTTTTCTACATTTTGTCTACTATGAATAATGCTGCTATGAAGATTCATGTGTAAGTTTTTGTCTGACAATATATTTTTAACTCTACTGTATATATACCTAGGATGGAATTGCTGGATCATAAGGTAACTCTATGCTTAACTTTTTGAGGAACTGTCAAAATGTTTTTCACAGGAAGTATACATTTTACCCTTCCCAAATCAATGTTCAAGAGTTCAAATTTCTCCACAATCTCTCCACACTTGTTATGCTCCAATTTTTTGATCATAGACATCTCAGTGAATGTGACATGATATTTTATTGTGGTCTTGATTTGCACATCACTAATGATGTGGTTCTTTTCATGTGTTTGTTGTCCATTTTTATATCACTATTGGAGAAATGTTGATTCAAATCATTTTTCCATTTTTTAATTGGATTATTTGGGTTTTTAGTTGAAAGAGCTCTTTATATATTTGGATACTAGCTCCTTAACAGATTTATCATTTGAAAATATTTCCACCAATTCTGTGGGTTATCTTTTCACTTTCTCAATAGTGTCCTTTGATATACAAAAAATTTAAAATTTAATGAAGTCCAACTTACCTATATTTTCTTCACTTGCTTGTGTTTCATGTCATGTCTGAGAAAAACATACCTAATCCAAGGTAACAAAGATTTAGATGCATATTTTCTTCTAAGAGTTTTATTTTCTCTTTAGATGCAATATCTGTCTCCAGTGATATCTTTTCAAAGGTGTTCTTTGTTCCTTTCAGCTTTTATATACTCTTAGAACCTTTTTTAAAAAAATCTGGTTATTTTTGACAGAGAGAGAGAGAGAGAGAGAGAGAGAAAGAGAGAGAAAACATGAGTGGGGGAGGGAGAGAGAGAGAGAAAGACAGAGGATCCCAACAGCAGGCTCCCCGCTGACAGCAGAGAGCCCCATGTGGGGCTGGAACTCAAGAACTGTGAGATCATGACCTGAGCCCAAGTTAAAGCTTAACAGACTGAGCCACCCAGGTGCCCCTATTTTTAGAACCTTTCTATTGTACTCTTCTTCACATAATTCACGTTTGCATAACTGCTAGTATTGGCATTTTTGTTCTCTGAGTTAAAGTTTATTTTAATTTCCTCTCTACACCACCATTACACATTTCTGAGATAAAAAGTACTTACATTTTCCAAGTATTTGAAAGAAGAACACCTACATTTAAAATGTCTAGAACTATAATGATATAGTGCTATAGCAACAAACATTTACTTGAAGCCATAAGGAGAAGAAACAAATTATATGACATGAGAGGAAGCCATAATTTAAAAAAAAAAAAAAACACATAATCTTTACTCAAATCAGTAGGAAAAATAGCCAAGTGAGAATCCTGAATGAAGAGTAATTTTCAACAACTTTTCCCTTTTGACTTAAATCCATCTGTATTATGGTATAAAATAGGAGACTCTTGGATTTGAAAAACAATCCTCTATTGCGATTCTAAGAAAACATTGTAAACATCTTTTTCTTGCTGTCTTCATTCTACCAGAATACCTAATCTGCATTGCACATTCGTTCCATAAAAAGTGTCTTGTTTTCTAATTTCATCAACCTATGCCCAAATCTGTTTGAATGAAATCTCTTGGCACTTCTCTCTATTATAAACTTTTTATTGGAGTATAATATATATAGAGAGAAAAGTACACAAACCATAAACATAGAGCTCAAAAAATGGAAGCAATTTTAGCATGTTTCCTCTACTGACACCAAGGTTGGCTTTACTATATATTGTGCTCCACATTTCCTTACTGAGTGAAATCCCAGCTTATTCCATTGGAAATAGTTGTTCAAATAGCATATATTTAAATACCTTAGATTTCCAGAGAGATAAGTTACTATATTAGAACCTTTGAAAAATTAGAAAATATCTAATAGTTTATCATTTTCAGAGCACGGGGTGATTGATCTGGCAACCACATACATGTGTTGTGCTACATGTGTTATGACTGAATCCTCCTGGGAAAGTGGAGGTCAAAGCTTAGTGAGGTTACTAGAGGTAGAGCAGGACCAGACCTAAATCTAAAGTCTGCACTCTTCATGTACCAGGGTGCCCAACAGTGGCACGTAAGATGAATTTTTGGTGGCATTCAGTTGAACATTTTGAAACTTAGTGTCCTGTGTTTATTTTATATGCCCTAGAAAAAATATTAATAGTTATAACAAGGTGATAAGCTCTCAAAGAAGAGTTCAGTGAATCACAGAAAAAACTTTGAGGCTGCAATCCTATGAGGCCGGTACTGAAGACTGGATCACTACCTCCATTCCCACCTGCATGAAATGGACCTTATGGCACACTACAGTCTGGGAAGAGAAAAAACTACATTTCCTAGATGCCTTTAGAGGTCAGGCTTCCCTGGGATCTAGCATCAGCCTGGGATCTAGGAGGCACACCCTACTGCATCTATGTATTTATCGTCATAACTGTCCCTTATCATTATTTGAGGGCATAGATGGAACTTACATAGAGGCCCCACTTCTGCTGTTTTTGCCGCCTCTGCAGAGAAATACAGCCATGGGAGCGATTGGTTTTCTGTGGAAGCAGCAGAGGCGTTGCCTTGACTCAACTTCTGTCACTAATCTTTTTCAGTCCCATGTCATCATGTAGAGTTAGGGGTTGGTTGAAGGCAACAGAACACCCTTTAGTCAATTTATGTCAAAGAGGTTAAACAGCAGTTTTGTGGTGACTCCCCATACTTTTGGAAGGGCTGGAGGAGCAAGCTCTAGACTGAGTTTGCAGGAATTACTCTCATAGAGTGTAACTGGCCTGACGAGAAGCCACTTTCTCTGCTACAGTCTGGAAGATAAGGAATCAAGGACTACCACCACACTTGTTGGCTTCAAGAATCCATCTCGTTTATCATGATTCACTCACTACATGGATCATGATTTGTTCATTCCAAATTTATTATTTTCTCTATTTATTTTATATCTCTTCCCTTTTCACATTTTTAAATAAAACAATTTGTTGATAATGAAAAATGCAGAGCTGTATTTAAACTGACCAAGTGCATATAGAAAATACACTGTAAAATACTATAGTTTTAAAAAAAAATGTTATTCCGCTCTCTCCACCAAATCTGACCTCCATCTTTGAGGCATTTGTTATTTTTTTCACATTGTTCTGCAGGTGGCGCCATTGCCGCACAGTGTCAGGTCAGTTGCATAAGAATTGGCCTTCAAGAAGGCTCAGAACAGGTTAATTTTAAAGATCGTCTGGAACTCCAGCACATGGTTGGGTCAGAGCTAAGTATTTTCAGGTTTGGTCTGTGGTTAAATGTTGGCGAGTTGCCTCTACTGTCTGGAAAGTAAAGGTAAAAACGGGTTTGGCAGTCCTAATCCACAAGTGAGTTTGTCAGCAAGAGACAAGGTGCAGTGCCTTAACCTTTAGTAGGATGCTTTTGACAGCCCAGTTTGTGTATTGTTTTTCTTCTTTCAGAGCTCATCTGGGCTGGTATAAAAATATGCCATCCTGCTCAAGAGGTCATCTTAGTCTGTGGGAAGGTGGGCTAGGAGTTGCCTGGGAGAGGAAGCCATGACACTGTTTCATTTTCAAATTCATGCTTTGTCCTCCTCTTGCCCTGACGCTCTTTCTTGCTTTAATGACAAAACATTGATTCTGTCTCTTTCTGATTTTTGCTTTATGAAACAAATCATTCCTTCAAAACTTTATTTTTGGAACAAAAAGTAGAATATGAATGTGAGCGATAAAGCCCAAATAAAGATAAATGCTGAGGCTCATTAACCTATTCAAAAGCCAGACAATGTAACTGAAGAGGAACTTTAGCTACTGTGATTCCTTTCAACTTTTAAAATCTTCTAGCAAATTTGAAAATGGGTGGAAGAATAATAATTCCTAGAAAACTCCAGTTACTTAGAATTCTATTCGAGCCACTTATTTGTGAAAAGAATACAGTTGCATTAATAACACTATCAAACAGACATGCTTGGTAAAGTTTCACCTAACCATGACTCTGTGGGTGAGCTCTTTTGAGGGAAGTCCCTTGTATTCTTAGCACTATAATCTGCTATGGGTTTCACAGAATATAGTTTGTACAGCATACATACATTTTTAGTAGGTAGAGATTTTTGTTTATTTGTACTTAAAAAAAAAAAAAAGCATAGCCTGGAAGAGTGATTTCCATATCTTAGAACAAATATTTCCTGAGCTCCACCCAAACGGATTACAATGCATTAGGTCTGAGGCAAAACTTGAGAATCTATATTTCTAAATGCTTTATAAATCACTCCAAGAATTTGGCAAGTCTTGGAAGCCTGGCTTGTAAAGAAGGAATAAGAAAATTGATGTTGGAAACCAGAAAAAATATGGCTATACTCCCAGGACTTGTGCTGCAATTTGAATATCAGTACATTTATAAAACTGGAAATTAATAAAAAGATGGGCTGAAGGTGAGAAGTGAAAATTTGGATTTTGAAACCCTGAAATCTAAATCCCTTTACTGCCTTCTGATGACGCCTTGATCAAAATTACTTTTACTCTCAAATTCACTTTAATACATTAAGAGTAGAATCATACTCACTGTCTGATGGTATCTAATAGTGGAATAGAACTTATTTTTGGCAAAAAATATATATATAATAATAATCTTTGTGTTGGCCCAATTCTTTAGAAGCTGGTCTTTGGCCATTGGGCATGCCGCACCCTTATGTGTCTTGGTGTTATAAATTTTCTATTACATAAAGCGTCAAGCGAATGGAGAAGGTAGCGTAATCTAATACACACCCGTATGTAATTTAAATTGACTAACAGAGAACTATAGTCCCAAGTTGTGAGCATACGGATATGGAGTGGGAAAGAACATGGAGACTGTAGTAAGGTACATGTTGTTTCTAAAGCATATTAAAATAACATGAAAAACCCAATGTAGAAGCTCTTAGTTCAAATAGTTCAACCTTGTATTTAAAAAACAAAAGTTAAGGGGTGCTTGGGTAGTTCAGTCCGTTAAGCATCCGACTTTGGCTCAGGTTATCATCTCCCGGTTTGTGAGCTCAAGCCCCACATGGGGTTTTGTGCTGTCAGCTCAGAGCCTGGAGCTTGCTCACTCTCTGAATTTATCTCTCTCTCAAAAATAAATAAACATTAAAAAAAATTTTTAATAAATAAAAATAGAAGTTAGGGGCACCTGGGTGGCTGAGCCACTTAAGCATCCAACTTTGGCTCAGGTCATGATCCCCCAGTTCATGGGTTCGTGCCCCACATCAGGCTCTATGCTGACAGCTCAGAGCCTGAAACTGCTTCAGTTTTTGTGTCTCCCTCTCTCTCTGTGCCTCCCTGACTTGTGCTCTTTCACACTCTCTCAAAAATAATAAACATTTTAAAAACTTTAAAAAAATTTTTTTAAAAAGTCAGAGTCATGTCATCCTTTTATTCTTTACTGACTAAGGATAGTACTTCTTTTTGCATTAATACTTTTTTTTTGAGAGAGAGAGATAGCATGTGAATGAGGGAGAGGGGCAGAAGGAGAGAGAGAATCCTAAGCAGGCTCCACGCTGAGCCCCAACACAGGGCTAGATCTCATGATAGAGAGGTCGTGACCTAAGCGGAAATCAAGAGTCTAGGACTTAACTGACTGAGCCACCCAGGCACCTTTTAATAAACCACATTTTATTATTAGTTTTATTAGTAGCTTTATGCTATACATTTTTGCATCACTAGTTTAGATATTACCTTAGAAATACAAAACATAACCATGACTACAGTCTGCTTTTACTATGTCCTAAATACTGTAAGGAGAATATAATAGTTTAACTCCACTTATTCCCTTACCATTATTTTTTTGCTATTGTCACATTTTTTTTTTCCTTCTGAATAAGTTATAAACTCTTGAGCTCCTGTTCCTGGACTTCTGTGTTTTCATCTGGGGCCATTATCTTTTGAGATGGAAAACAACTTTTAGTATTACTGCTATTATAGATCTACTAGCAACAATTCTTTCAACATTGGTTATATGAAAGTCTTTATTTCTTCTTCATTTTTCAAAGGATATTTCCACTCTGCCTAGAGTCCTAGGTTAGAAGGTTTTGTTTGTTTTTCTCATTCAGTTTTTTAACAGTATCTTTTAGCATATAGTTTTGACTAGTATTTCTATGAAGGTAATGTGGGCTTTTTCTCTGTTTTAAGGGTTTTTCTTATTATTAGTTTTAAAATAATAAGAGTTGAACTTTTCTTTGTATTTACCTTGCTTAGAATCCATTGAATTTCTTGAATCTGTGGGGTATTTATCATCGGATTTGAAAAGTTTGGGCCATTACTTCTTCAAATAGTTCTCTTGTGTCAATGTCTCTCTTCTCCTTTTGAGACTCCAGTTATGTGTATGTTAGACATTTTAATCATATCTCATCTCTCTTATATGTTGCATTTGGTTTCTTCCATTCTCTTTTGGTGACTGTGCCTCCTGAATAATGTCTATTGAGCCATTTTGAGTCTACAAACCTTGTCTTGTGTATTCAACCTGCTCTTAAACTTATCAAAAGATTTCTTACTTTCAAATTCTGCTTTTTACATTTCTAGAATGCTTGATTATTTTTTGCAGACTCTAATTCTGTATTGCAATCCTCTGGTTTTTCATCCATTTTGTCTATATTTACCTCAACTTTCTTTAACTTGTTAATCATGGTTACTTAAAGTCCTGTTACCCACAACTTCTGGATTCTCTCTCAGCTTATACCATCTGGTGACTTTATCTCATGTCCTCTTTGGATCCACCACTTTATTTTGTGTTTTTATAGTATTTCAGATTCTCTTTTGTTTCTGAGATCATTTATTTCTTCTGAGGTCTGTGCATCAACCAGTTCATTTGGGATTTTTTTTTAACGTTTATTTATTTTTGAGACAGAGAGAGACAGAGCATGAATGGGGGAGGGTCAGAGAGAGGGAGACACAGAATCCAAAAAAGGCTCTAGGCTCTGAGCTGTTACCACAGAGCCCGACGCGGGGCTCGAACTCACAGACCGTGAGATCATGACCTGAGCTGAAGTTGGCCGCTTAACCGACTGAGCCACCCAGGCTCCCCTCATTTGGGATTTTTAATAGTACTTCTTATTCTATCCTGTTTTTTATACCATTTATTTCTTAGGCAGCCTGTGTTGGAAGATAACTTTCAACGGCAGAAAATTCAAAATTCTTTCTATTTGTAAATTATTGAAAAGTCACACCTTGAGAATAGTGTTTTGAGAAAATTTCTGTATTCTGGTCACTGCACAGAAGCATGAAATGCTGGAATCTAAGGACTGTTCTTGCTTAATATGTTCTACAAAATGCTATCTGCAGCTTTTTAGTCCAGAGTAGCTTCATTTTTCCTGACTATATTTCTCTCTGTGACATTGTTATTAGTGGCAAGAAGAGTATTTATTTTAATTTTTACTTTCAAAAGGGGAAAGAAAAGTTTCTAGATTCGTTCCAGTATGAAAAGGGTTCTCTTTTTCCTTTGAAAATTATAGCTCACATATAATCCATTTTCCTTCCCAAATCATCAATTCCACTTCTCATGTTCCAAATATTGTTATTTTATTTAACTACTTCATAGCCATGTGAGCTACACAAATATTATTTATGCATAGACTAATGCCAGAATGGTTTATTTAGCTATAAATTTATTTTCCTCCTAAAAATCAAACATACTACATGTGTTTTGTACTTGAAGAGCCTCAATCAAACATTGGAGACCCACTTAGTTGTAGTGAAGGAAGGGAAATTAATTTAGGGCATTTTATCCCTGAGCCCATTTTTAAATAACATCATACATTTTAAAGTAGACTCATTTTATTTGTTTTCTAACATATTTTATAAAGCCTTTATTATCAGGAATAATGAATAAAATAATACATTTTCACTAAACAGACATTCTTTCTTCTATTAGGGTCACCATGACCTAAAAGCATTATTTTGAACTTCCGGAAGAAATATCCCCAGATTTATTTGTCCTTAATAACCCTTTTACAGCACATATAATAATAAAAGTTTATAAGATTATGATTCCATTAGATTTTACATGTGTATGTGTGTGTGTGTGTGTGTGTGTGTGTGTGTGTGTGTGTCTGTGTGCGTCTGTGTGTGTGTGTGTGTGTGTGTGTGTGTATTCCAGGCAAGCAAGATTTATAAGCAAATTTTAAATAAATTTGCAGAAATTATTTATTCATCTCCCTCAGGTTATAAAGGAGGACTGATTTTGTTTTGTTTTGCTTTGCTATTCAAAAAATATGGCACACCTTGTTGAACAGTAGACAAAAGACATAGCTTGTTGAACCCGATTTGTTCTTGTAGAAGGAAAAATCAGAGACAGCAGTGTCAAGTCAGCCTCAGACCCATGTAGGGGATTTTTCTGAGGGTTTCCAGTAATACCCACCCACCTTCTTAAACTCTGGTTCTCTGCCTTGACATATAAGCCTCAATACACACAATTTTCCTCTGATTGGTATTTCAGTCATCAGATTCAGATTCACAAAATTTTTAACTAGCAACCTCTCTGCTATCATCCAATGGTTTTTATAGAGAAAACCTTTAATATATCCTGCCTATTATTACTCCATTTATCTACCCTCTGACTACCAAAAATAATTTTAATTTCCACACACAGTAATCCACACTCATGAAAATACTTCCCAGCATGGGAGCAGAGAATCATTAGGATATTTCATTGAAAAATCCATGAAGAAATTGTTAGTACTTATCATTGATAGGTAGATTGAGCCTCCTACAAATATGATCCCACAATGTCTCTCTAGCACACCTGATCCAGAGGTGCTGTGTATTGAATGAGGTACTGCATATAAAGTGTTTAGTGTAAGGTCCTACATTCAGGAAACTCCAGCAATTTTAGTTATTATTACTATTACTATTAATATTAGACAGTAGTGCTTTTGCCAGCTCAGCATGTAGCCATTTCTCTCTTGACACTGGTGTGTCCCAGAATGCTTGTAAATAAAACATGGGCCATTATCAGAAAGTCATCTTTTCTCCAAAAGGTGGCTAAGTTGCACACCATCATTCAGTCATATCATAGTTAAGCCAAGTCTGTACTCTTTCGAATACTTGGTTTACCCTTGTTGAAACGAAAGCTTTAAATTTGTCTTTTCAAGTGAATGCCTTATATTTGTGACAAAGGTGGAACTGGCTCTTAAGTTCATCATCACGTGGAAATACATTAAGAGTGAATTACATGGATAAATGTGTAACTCCTGGATTAAACATGAATTCCCCACGACCTATCTATCAGCCTGTATAAACCTCCATAGACAACCTGCTCAGATGTGTGTGTGGGTATGTATAAGATTGCAAGGTTGCAATACATGTTTGTATTATAGCAGGAAAATTGCTTTCTAATCTTCTCATGAACAGATTCAACTGAATGGTTTATTGTGTTTAACCAATTCTCTACTGTTCCAAGTTTCAGCTTGTAATGCCTTATAGTATTGAAGAAATTTAGCAAGGCTCATTTTACTCATTTTCTTTCTATCAGAAGCCAAATGTGCTTTAGAAATATGAGCGACTATATCATTTGTTAAGTTCAACGTGTAATTAAGTGGGCCACTTTAAGCAACATGCAAAGATAAGAACATAGGATTTTAGCCACACATCTGCAGCACACCTACACAATGCAAAACTAGGTAGGTTGTATAATTTATTATCTAAATCAGGTGACTTTAGAGAATGAAAAGATGCTCTGTTCATAATGACAACATGAGAATGGGTATGAACAGAGACTGTCCCCGGTTAAATAGGATGTATGGCCACTCTAACTGTAACCCTCCTAGGAGCTTGGAAAAATACTGGAAAACATGAGTTTTGTTTTCTTGTAAACTCTCCCACAGGTCTGTATCATGCCTGGCCAAACTGTAGCTCTAACAGTTAGGTGATGACCTTTGATATTAGTGGATAAGTACATATAGATAATAAAGATAATAAACCTTACAGAGGAGGTGAACAAATTTACCAGCAGACTGGGGACAAGGGAATGATGCCTGAGCATCTACTGCAGGAACTATGTCAGAATGTCTGAGCCTGCCCAGGACTGAGTCTGCCAGGTATTTCCATATTGGGGTCCAGTTCACATTTCCTAGGTATTCTGGGGTCCTGGCCTCAGTTTCAGGCCCATCTATGCACCCATCAAGACTGAAGGTGGAACTAGGTGTGTCAGGGCCATGGAGAAAAATGAAGGCCTGAAGAATCATGGCCTGAATGTGAAATAGAAGTACATACAGAAGTTGTAGAATCGGGGCGCCTGGGTGGCTCAGTCGGTTAAGCGTCCGACTTCAGCCCAGGTCACGATCTCACGGTCCATGAGTTCGAGCCCCACGTGGGACTCTGGGCTGATGGCTCAGAGCCTGGAGCCTGCTTCCGATTCTGTGTCTCCCTCTCTCTCTGCCCCTCCCCCGTTCATGCTCTGTCTCTCTCTGTCTCAAAAATAAATAAACGTTAAAAAAATTAAAAAAAAAAAAAAAAAGAAGTTGTAGAATAAATATCAGTCAGCAGAAAGAACCTCAGGAAACCCTGGGTTTAAAAAATCAACATCCAGGGATACAAAAAAAGTTTTCAAACTGAAGGAAAGCTTCAGCCTCAGATTATTTTATACATCCAAGGGATTAGCTTGAGCCTCAGAGGAGCCCAGACCTAGGTGGTGCTTTTGTTTAATGAGACCGAAAGGTAGGATGAAGGAGAGATAGGAAGTTAAACATCTCAGCTGGGGTGAAAGGAACTCAGACAGTCTGAGTTTTAAGTCTTTCATTCAAAGATCCAGTGAGAGAGTGTGACTGCATCTGTAAATGGTTCCTGGTATGTTAGGGCCTATATTTCTGTACAGATAAAAATACAAGGGAGAATAGCAACAAGTAGACAGTGAAAAAGCGTGGTTTCAACATTGAATATTTCCATGTGTCTGAAAATATCTAAGAAACCCCTCATTTCTCTTTCTCAGCTCTAGGGAGCAAATAGCCCCAAAAGATTAAGGGCCACAGAGGTCCTGATAGCTGTGTGTTTGTAAGTCTTACTCAGAGAATGAGAGGAAGATGGGTTTAGGAACGTCAGAGAATGACTGTAAAAACATTAACAAAGCTTCTGGGACTTTACTCTTCCAGGAAAATTCATAGAACCATGAGATCGGAGAACCAGAAAGGAGCCTAGAGACCAGTGATCCAGATCCCCTCACTTGATAGATGAAGCTAATGAGACCCCACTTTGTTTGTAAGTTGTCTGGAGTTGTCACACAGCCAGACAGTGGCAGAACTAGTGTTGAATCTCAGTGCTCCTGACTCCCTGTTCAAGGCAGTGGAGGGAGGGTAAGAAGGAACTGTTTAGGGGGGAAAAGAATTTGAAATCTAAAACATGGGAGGTAGTGAGGTAAACTTAAAAAATGGATTTTCAGATTTGGAACATGGAGTTAGAAAAAAGCATAGAAATGGAAGTAAGCATGTAATCAGAAAGTAAGGGTGGTGCCTTGGCTGGAAGGAGCAGGTAATAGTGAGAATAAGGAAGCCAATATTAAGGAAAATTTCTTTTTTTTATTTTCTTTTTTATTTTTTAAAATTTACATTCAAGTTAGTTAGCATATAGTGTAACAACGATTTCAAAGGAAAATTTCTAAAGGCAACAAACACATGTCACCTGCCATCAATTAGGGTCATTGTTGCTATGCATCATTGTCACCCGGATTATTTCTTTGACAATGATATTTTAGAGGAACTTCCGACACTCTGTTTCCCAACACCAATGACATTTTCTTTTGTGTACTCTATAAATATTTTGTAGATTAGTCAAAATGGTTTGTCATGGTATCCATAAACTGAGGGGGTGGGACTATGGCAAAGATTCTGATCTGGACTCCAAACTTTATGTACAAATTTTCCAGAATCAAAATATCTGGTTCATGGACCCAGATGCAAGCTGGTATATTGCTTATGTGTCTCACCATTTGGCTGTAATGAGATATCCATGATGTTCACTATCATTCCTGGAATACGCATCTCCTTACACTTCAAACACTCTTTGAAGGCTAGGATTAGATTTGTCAACCTCTGCAGGTCCCTTGCCTACCACATGCCTGGAACATAGGTGGTGCTCAGTAGATATTTTTTAAGTCCATGAAGGATAGATGAGTGAATAGCTGTCACTAATAACATGACCTAGTGAGGTTGAATTGCCTGGAGCATCTCAATCAAAGAGAACTTGTTACTTATTACATACAAGAAACCCTGATAAAATGTGATAACCAGGCAATTACTGGAGCATGTCCACCCCCCAAATAATTTTCCAAACCTGTGAGCTTTTTTCATGACTCAACTCTTCTACACTTTGTAATAACCAAATACAGAAATGAAGGCCATATAGATCTGTGTTTAATCTATTCCATTGACCTTGTTTCACTCGTCAATCAACCAAAGTCAATGAAAACTGCCTGAAGGAGCTAAATTTTAGTGAAACAAAATTTTAGATAAAAATCTGACAATGTAGCTAGTGGATCGGGGTTTCTGTTTTTCACATTGCTGAAGGTAAAAGTCACAGCAGCAGGGAGCCCATGTCACTAAGGAGCAATCAGCCACAGCCCTAAAGTTCCCCTACTAACAGAGCTGCAGGTGGCCTGGAGCCAGCACAGACTGCCCTAGCCAGGCTCTGTCAACCTCACCAGGCTTCCTCCCTGTCTGCAGTATCAGTCCCACAAATGAGAACTGTAATGTCAGTTTCCATCAGAAAAGTAGCTGAAGACTATTTTTAAAAGGCTTCTGCATGCACTGTTTTGACTGATGAACAGTGGAACTGGTAGATATTCTTTTCTTCCTAGTACAGCTAGCCCCTTTGCAAATAGGATGCATCGGAGAGGGAAGGAAATTTAGAAGCATATGAAGTAAACAGTGGCCAATCATGAGGCCTCATGCCCCCCCCCCCATAACCTTCACTGGGGGGGAAAATGGGCACATCAATTAAGCAACTAGGACATTTTTGGAGGCAGATTCAGTTACCTGGGAAGAGTCAATCCCTTTAAGAGAGCATAGAAATGGCTCTTTGGGTATTTTCAGAGCAGTGTACCAGAGATGCAGGTTAACTCAGGTATTCAAGAAAAATGTAATTTCCTCCTTGTCAGAACTCACTTGATCTTCCTCAAGAGATCCTGCTCCTCTGAGTAGGAGGAAAAAAGTATTTAGTACAACTTGGAAAACCAAGTTTGATCTAATAATATAAATATTCTCTTGAGTAACGCTCAGTGTTTCAGGAATTGCCTCCTTCCTCACCCCAGGGCTCTAGACAGGTAGACTCCAACGGAGAGACAGAGAGACTCCCCAGCAGTGTGTGGTGGGGGGTGGAGAGTTTGCATAGCCTCACAGTGACAGAGAAGAGGGGGGTCTTGGGGATCCCTGCAGAGGTCACTGAGGATCCCTCAGCTCTTCTGTTGCCATACGATGCTCCTTGCATCTGATTAGTGTACAACCGATTGGCGTATAAAGCTGAATTTTTCAGCAAATGTACTCAGCTTTCTCAGGGCCCCTTCTTGTGCACTTGGCACTACCTTGGCTCTTACCAGATCCATTTCTGTCCCTGAGTTTGAGCTCCAACTCAGCTTGTGGCCTTGGATCCAGGGTCATTTTGCCTGTGCAGCTGTGACACTCTTCTTTCACCTAAGCTGTTCGACCTGGACCATGGCCTACTGTCCATGTCCTTCTGAGGGAACTCAAGATGTTTCTAATACATTTGTGCCACAAAGAGTTTAATGGGGACTCTGGGAAGTTGTATTCAGAACTTCCACTCTGGCCATGTGGCCATGCAGTTTGTCGATCCCAAAACAAGAAAGGTGCAAAAGTCTCTGTTGGTGGTGGTGACAGCAGCGGCCGCGGCGGCGGTGGTGGTGGTGTGTGTGTATGTTGTGCATTGCCTTCAAATTATTTATCATGCCTTCTACATTCAAAACTTTTGCTCAGAGACAGGTGTCTACCTGTTTTGTCTTCTATGTCCACCCTCCTCCCACAAGCCAGCAAAATGAAAAGAGGCAGACCTTCCCATTCTTCTTCTCAGGTAAGGAATTCCCTTACGATAAACTTAAGGATTAAATCTACCAGACCAGGATTTTGATATGTTTAATAAATAGGTTAGAATAAGTTAGAACATCTTTTAGTATTTTGAAAAGGCTGCTTCAGTACTATTGTCTTGCTGGAGCCTAGAGAAATCTACCTGTGAGAGGCAATGTGGATGGTAGACCTCCTATGCTTGGAGGGACTCAGCCAAGGGACTTCCAGGGAGCAGGACTCACAGGAGGAAATGAAACACATCAGTCTGCTTTACTCAAAATACTATCCCCACTGTGGGAGGGGGGTGGCTGCTGGATCTGTTCTGTTCCCCACTTCCCTCTCTAGAGGGCTCATGTGCCCTCTAACAGCCCCTAGGCTACCCCCCCTCTTCTTTCCCTGGCCCCCCTTAAGCCTGGAAGTCCCCGTAAACCTGACCTCAGCCATTAATGTAAGGAATGTGGAGAAGAGCATGTCAATGGGAAGTATAAATGAGTGTGCAGTTTTCCAGAGACAACCTCAGCACTATCTTAACTGTGTTTAACGAGAAAGGTACACAGACAGCACCATTCTTGAGAGCCCTTCCTTCTATAGTAAAGTAAATTCATGCTTTGTCTTCATGCAAGTGAAAACAGAAAAGAGTCTTTCCATACTTCTCTTACCTCTGTCATCAAACCAGGAATGTGATATTATAAACTGATTTCATACTTATGTTCAGAAATTCCAGTGCTTTTTGTGCAGTTTGACAGAGAGGCATGGTATACCAATACCAAAAAAAACAACAATAATTACAATTCTCCTAAGTGAATGGAGTGAGGACCTCAAGACTCACAGACAAAGAGCTCTTTGAAGCAGAGTCCTCATTTATATATATTGTGACGAATTTAAAACTCAGAATTGAGGCAAAAATTACATTTTAATTTCACACTGTTAAAACCGGAACAGTCCTTGCCAGGTCCAACTCACCCTAACGGATTTTATTTTTTGCTTTTTAGTATTTTATAGTCTTCTAATTCTCATGCTTTTGTGGTGCAGTAAAGACTAAATGAGAAGCAGTAGGGAAGAATCAGAACCATCTTGCATTTTAAAAGGTGGCTCTTAAGGGGCACCTGGGTGGCTCAGTCGGTTAACCATCCCATATTTGATTTTGGCTCAGGTCATGCTCTCACTGTGAGATCCAGCCATGCATCGGGCTCTGCACTGACAGTGTGGAGCCTGCTTGGGATTCTCTCTCTCTCTCTCTCTCTCTCTCTCTTTCTCTTTTTGCTCCTCCCCCACTTATGCTCTCATGCTGTCTCTCAAAATAAATAAAATAAACATTTTGTTAAAGATGGCTGTTAAAATTAACCTTTAGAGAAGATCTAGCAGCTACCTATTAGCTCTCTGACCAGGATGTACCAAGTCATTTTGGCCAGAACTTCTTTAATGGAAGGTGGAGAGGAGGAAGAAGTGAGAATATTCTAAATGGCCAATGCTCCTTGCCCTTGGAGGATATGATTCAGAGTCAGACTGTTTTGACTTTTGAGTAATTTTGTTTTGTTTTGTTTTTGTTTTGTTTTTTTAAAGGCAATTTTTTTTTTTTTTTTTTTTTAAGTAACCTCCACATTCAACATGGCGTTTGAACTCACAATCCCAACTGAGATCAAGAGTCACATGCTCTACTGACTGAGCCAACCAAATGCCCCTAGTTTTTGTTTTTGTTTTTTTTTTTTAATTTTTTTTTTCCAACGTTTATTTATTTTTAGGACAGAGAGAGACAGAGCATGAACGGGGGAGGCGCAGAGAGAGAGGGAGACACAGAATCAGAAACAGGCTCCAGGCTCTGAGCCATCAGCCCAGGGCCTGACGCGGGGCTCGAACTCCCGGACCGCGAGATCGTGACCTGGCTGAAGTCGGACGCTTAACCGACTGCGCCACCCAGGCGCCCCAATTTTGGTTTTTAAATATAGACCTGCCCTTTGGTGTGCAGAGCTTAAAAAAGGGCTGGATAAATTTGCATCCGGAGCCCAAAAGTCTTCTTGGAAGGAAAAGAGCCATCTGCTCCTAACAATTAGAAGTTAGGGAAATAGGGCATGGTGGAATGATGTGGTCCTTCCTAGAACCTGAAGGCACAAAAGAACATCTTTTCATCCTTCAGGGAAAGAGTAATGATGTAAGCTGGTGACCCAAAAGTTATGACCTGGGGCTGATTCTTGCACAAGGCTTGCTCCATATAGGAAGGCCCTCTGCTAGAGTACAGTGCTTGAGAACAATGACCGAGCTTGTAGGCCTGATCTTGGAGCCTGGCAGAGCACCATCGAGGCTTGGACAGGCACCTGGGCCAGAATGGACATCCTGCACTAATGCAATCACAGCCACTGTAACATGCAGGATCCAAGTAGCCATGCAGCAGCAACCACCTGCTGTTTGGAATAGAAGCTCTTTCTCGATGGTGTAAGTCCCTGGGAGCAAATGAAAGGAAACTTGATGACCTGTACATACCTAAGAGGTATGAACACGTTTGTATTCTGACCTGGGGAATGAGTACACTTAGGTTACAAATCAAGCCATAATCAAGATTTAGTGAACTGCTATGTCCCTGCCCCACATTTAGGTGCTTAGGCATAGAAAGTAGTTTACAGCATGGCACCTATCTGCAAGGAGTTACTGCTGAATGTTAGAGAGGTAGTTGCGTCAGAGAATAAGAGAGTGTATTGAAAGCATTAATTGTGCATAAATAATGACACATATACAACGTTTACTAGTTACCAGATGCTGCTCTTGATGCTTCACATGTTTAAACTTGACACTAATCCCATTATTTCCATTTCACAGGTGAAGACAGTAAACACAAAGAATTTAAGTAATTTGCCAAAGGTCACACAGCAGTATGCAGAGAAGCCAAGACTGGAAATCCATAGTCCGGTTTCAGAGTCTGTGCTCCTAAGTAACTATGCCACATGGCCACCATGCATGAGGTCACGGGAGCTCAGAGTAAACAATAGCAAAACTTAGTGTAGATAAGTGCACAAGACTAATTTAACATGGAGAATAAAAGCAAAAGTTACATTTTACAGAGCAGCAAAGTAAAGAGATGTATTAAGAGCACGTGTGTTTAAGCAAAATTAGATTGATTTCTTTAAACTACAGCGATAAGATAAAGAACTTTTAAAGAAGCCATCAAGATGTTGAACACTATGTTCACCTTCTCAGAGGATTACCACAGGAGCTTAATTTCATTTTAATACATCTAGGTTCTTATCTTTTTATCTTCATGCTTGTATTCATTCAGCAAATATTTAATAAGCACTGGAGATTCAACAATGAATACGATATATTCCCTTCCTTCAAGGAACTTACAGGGAAACAGGGATGATAAATAATCAAGTAAAATGATCAAAATAGTGTGAAAAGTGCTGTGCTACAGGGGCAAATATAGAGAGCTGTGGGCACCCAAGGTGGGGAATGGCTAACTCCTGGTGCGAGTCAGGAAGGGGTGCATAAGAAGGGGTCATTTGAGCTTATGGGAGAAAGGGTAGTGTGTGGAGGACAAAGGAAGCAGCACATTTAAAGTCCTGGCAAGAGAAAGCATTTTAGGAATTAAAGTTATTTAGTATGTCTGGAAAAATTAACTTTATGTGGGAAATGGCTTGGCAGGCATGGTATCTAACGAGACAAGAGACACCTTTGAGTTGTATCATGAGGGTCTTACTGATTGTATTGTGAGGACAAGGGGGAATTGTGGAAAGGCTTAAAGCAGGGATATAATATAACAAAATTGATCTATATTAAAGAGAACAACCCTAGTAGCAGCATAGACAAGGTTTGGAGGCTGCTGAGACTGGGGATGATTCCAATGAAATCAGATTCAGTGAAATTAAAGTGGAAATCAGATCCAGGAGGGTTGAGATATGAATGATTGGTGAGGAAGTAAACACTAAAAGCAAGCAAACTCTTGCTACAAATTTGGAAATTTAGGGGATACTAAGCTAGTTTTTTTTTTTTTCTTCAATAGGAAAGATTAAAAAACCCAAAGAAAAATGGGACTTTGTTAAGCAATCTGAACCCTTACTCTGAGTTCTTTCTTGACTTGTAGGGAAACTAATTCTGCGGGGAAAACTTTTCAGACTTAAAAATGGTAGTAAAAAAAAAAAAAACTTAAACCTTGACTGAGAGGATTACAGTAAGTTAATTCTCTTCTACTCTTATCCTTCCCTTCTTGGACCTGAGATAGAGTGAAAATAAGTCTTGTGAAGAAAAAAATAATTTAGAGGAATTTGATGTTTTAATCTTTAGTTTCTGGTTGATTCAAAAATCTTTCCCCCATCTTGCACAATCCACTTTACTTTAATGAAATATAACAAGTGATGCCTTGGTATAAAGCAGAAATCATAATTAATATTCACAAGAAAGGGTTGAGCAAACATTGGTAATTACATCCATGAATAATACATTATGGACTATTAAAAATACAAAATATAATTTTAATTAAAATGAAGTTTTACAAATTTATTTAATCCCATCTTACAAATAAACACCATACAATTTTTCAGAATCATTTTTGTTGCATTATGTACAAAGACATGTAATCAATGTCCCTTTTTTTCCCCCAGCTGGCTGATTTTTATTTAAAAAGTAGCTACTTCCTCATTTAAAAAGCTACACAAAATATTCTCAGAAATCTGGTCTGAAGACTCTTTTTCATTTGAGGATTCATCCTCCTAACGGCCCTCACCACATTTTTCCTGTAAGAGAGCTTCCTTCCCTCCCTCAGTGAGTCCACCCATGTCTGGATTAAACCAGTCTTGAGTATTTACTCCACACAAGCACACTGTCCCAACAGTCTTTGCCTCAGATATCTTTATTTTATACTTGCAAATACAGATGTGTAATAAAAGACCTTCCTTTCTTTATGGACTTGATTTAATGATCTACAACGTGTTTTTCTTTTTGTAGTCAGGGGTTTACAACAATCCATTTATACTCATCTTTATACTCCTTTATGTTCCTTTGCTCAAAGTAGGCAGGGACAAAATTAAATAATTAATTCAATAACTATAATGTATGCCAAGGCCTGTGATAAACCTTAAGAACACAAAGATGAATAAAACATGGTTTTATGATCTAATAGAGGAAGGCAGGTGTTTAAATTTAAATTTATTAAATTTGTTAAATATGTTAAAGATGCTGTCATAAAATTATGTCTTTGGTAAAGTGGATCCACAAGGAAAGGAGCAGTCTTTCTGTGGAGGGTCTGGAAGGAGTTGGGGAGAGCTTCATAAAGAAGATGGTTAGGACCAATTGAGCTATAGTGCCCAGATCTTCAGTGCCTCTCTATAACAGAATTATGCCTCCACACCATTTTCTATGAGACATTACAGCTGACCTCTGAACACATAGAACTTTTGACTCCCCAGAAACTTAACTACTACTAGCCTACTGTTGACCAGAAGCCTTACCAATAACATAGAGAATTAACACATATGTTGTATGTTACATGTATTTTATACTGTATTCTTACAATAAAATAAGCTAGAGAAAAGAAAATGTTATTAAGTAAATCATAAGGAAGGGACGCCTGGGTGGCCTTGGAGCTTGGAGCCTGCCTGAGAGTCTCTCTCTCTTTCTCTCTCTGCCCCCCCCCTCCCCCACTGCCCCTCTCCTCCACTTGTCTGCACTCTCTCTAAAAAGAAAGAAAGGAGAAAATCATGAGGAAGAGAAAATACATTTACAGTGCTGATTGTAAAAACTTCATGTATAAGTGGACCCCCAGAGTTCAAACTCATGTTGTTCAAGGCTCAACTGTACTGCGACTCTGAATGTTGAATAAGGAAAGCGTACTTTTCTGCTTCATTAATTCTGTCCTTGGCCACGCACCTTGTATCAAGTAATGGAGTGTTAAAAATCTTTCAATTTATGTTAGTGATTGAGTGCTTTTCTGGACCTGCCATTCACCAAGGAGAAAAATGGGCCCTAGGTAGCCACATGTCCCTCAATGAGGGACATGAGAAATAGATGTAAACCTGACCCACAGCCTGAAACTGAGCTTCCCAAGCTCCTCTGAAAACCCATCAGCATGAGATAAATGACTATGGTTGTAATCCACCAAAAATTTGGGGATTATTTATCACCTAGCATATAGCTAGATGAAAAGCTACTGAAACTTCAGTAATACAATGATCCTTCATCAAAGCAAGGAAGATGTATGTGTCAGGTGGATGGTGTATGAATGGCATTCCGAGCAGGAGGAACAGCATGAGCAAGTTCCTCCAGGTCCACAAAAGTCTTGCTGTGCACTGAAGTTATTCAATAGATGGTAATATAGGACATGAGCGGGGCATAGAATTAGACTGCAATAATCAGGAACAGACTGTCATGGAAGAGATTGTTGCCAGGCTATGAGGGTTTAGCCTTTCTCCTATAGGTGTTAAAAAACCACTGGAAGGGCGCCCGGGTGGCTCAGTCGGTTAAGTGTCCGACTTCGGCTCAGGTCATGATCTCACGGTTCGTGAGTTTGAGCCCCACGTCGGGCTCTGTTCTGACCACTCAGAGCCTGCAGCCTGCTTTGGATTCTGTGTCTTCCTCTCTCTTTGCCTCTCCCCTGCTCATGCTCTCTCTCTGTCTCTCAAAAATAAATAAACATTAAAAAAGTTAAAAAAAGAGAAAAAGAAACCACTGGAATAGTTTAAGCAGGTAAGAGGTATAGTTAGATCCACATTTTGGAAAGAATTTAACAGCAGTGTGGGGCCAGTTTGGAGCCGGGCCAAAACCAAGGAGTTTCGGGATACCAGTGAGCAATGCTGAGGACAGAGGAGAGTGCAGGCTCTAGAGAGGTTGTGGGATTAAGATCATCATCAACAGCATCATCATTGTTCACAAAATCAACCTTCTACAATACTTTTCTAAGGGAGCTCAGGGGAAGTTCTCAAAAAGTCAAATTTATTGACTGCCAATATTCAGACAAAGCACTGCTCTGAATAATAAGCTTCTTGAAAATCAATTAGCCAAAGGCACATTCATTTAAAGCCAATTGGCCAAATAATTCATTTCTCCCTAAACCACCATTTCTCCTTAACCAATAGTATAAAATGAGTACAGGACCCTGTGAACATACAGAAAAGGGAGAGGCAAGGCCACATGCAGGGGCAGACACACGAGTTAGTGTGGGGAAAGGGCGCAGCAAAGTTGGAGGGGTAGGGAGAGCAGGCAAGAGGAATGGGGAAACCACAACTATCCTTAATAATTCAGCAAATTAGCTTTTGGCAACTGGCTTTCATTGATTTTTGGTGAATTGCTATTCATCAGTTGGAACCCCGCAGGGAGCAAATAGCACATTCCTGGGATAGAACTGGAAAGACTTTAATGAAGGGACGATTTAGAGAGGAATGAAAGCCAGCGAGGTCTGACGAAGCATTAAGAGACAAGCAGTAGCAAAAATGCTTTTCCACTTGGGCCTGCAGGGGTAGGCCCTGCCTTTGGGAAGAGGACTGCTGGAGAGGGATGCAGCTTCTGACCATCCTGCTGAAACTGCACCGCCCATGCGCCCTCTTGAAAGTGGGCGGTCCACGGAGTTTGACGCCCCTGCAACCGGAGCTTAGTGGGGAAGAGGTCCCTGGTGTGTGTGCGTGCATGCGTGCATGTGTGCGTGTTTGTGTGGACACAGGTAGGTGAGAGAAAGGGCTTGGTCCTCTACCTCTGCTTCAGTCCTCTACCTCTACTTAACTGCTTCAGTTAGGGTGGCTCCATTAGTTGTTACATATTAGAGTTTCTTATAATAAAAACAAAATAAATAAAAAAAAAAACAGGACTTACTGAATTATAGACCTTCTATTATGTACACACTAGAAAATACAAAACAATATGGAAGGGTCTCTGCTCCAAGTAGCCTACAGTTCAGGTGAGGAGAGAAAACATGTATCAAAATAAACAACTGTAAAAACTGACAGACACTAGATAATTAGGGCCACAGAATTCAGAAAGAAAGGCAGCATTAAAGTTAAGGATGGTGGCTCTCTTTAATTTCTCATGATTTTGTGAATCATGTAGGTGAAAATGCTTCCCTCTTTTTTGAGCCACTTTTTGGTTATTATTTGTATTTTATTTTATTATTAAATTTTTTTAATCTTTATTTATTCTTGAGAGAGAGAGAGAGAGAGAGAGAGAGAGCATGAGCAGGGGAGGAACAGAGAGAGAAGGAGACACAGAATCAGAAGCAGGCTCCAGGCTCTGAGCTGTCAGCATAGAACCCGAAATGGGGCTGGAACCCACGTACTGTGAGATCATGACCTGAGCTGAAGTTGGATGATCAACCACCTGAGCCACCCAGGCGCCCCTATTATTTATATTTTAGTTGACATTCACTGCAATATTGGTTTCAGAAGTAGAATTCAGTGATTCATCACTTACCTACAACACCCAGTGCTTATCACAGTGCCATCCTTAATACCTGTCACCTATCTGGCCCATCACCCACCCACCTCCCTCCATCAGCCCTCAGTTTATTCTCTGTTGTTAAGAATCTCTTGTGGTTTACTTTACTTCTCTTCCCCACCCCCCTCTTCCCCTATGTTCATCTGTTTTGTTTCTTAAATTCCACATATCAGTGAAATAGTATGATATTGTCTTTTTCTGCTTGACTATTTCACTTAGCATAATGCATTGTAGTTCCATCCACGTTGTTGCAAATGGCAAAATTTCATTCTTTTTTTATGGCTGAGTAGTATTCCATTGTGTCTGTCTCTCTCTCTCTCTCTCTCTCTATATATATATATATGCACATCTTCTTTATCCACTTATGGGTTGATGGGCATTTGGGCTCTCTCCACAGTTTGGCTATTGTTGATAGCACTGCTATAAACATCAGGGTGCATGTATCCCTTTCAATCAGTATTTTTGTATCCTTTGGGTAAATACTAAGTGCAATAGCTGGATCATAGGGTAGTTCTATTTTTAGTTTTTTGAGGAACCTCCATAGTGTTCTCTAGAGTGGCTGCACCAGTTTGCATTCCCACTAGCAATGCAAGAGGGTTCTCCTTTCTCTGCATCCTTGCCAACACCTGTTGTATCCTGTATTGTTTATTTTAGTTGTTCTGACAGGTGTGAATGTTTCCGTTTTTTATTTCAGAGAAAAATTTGTGGTCCATCCTTAGGCAGTATATTGAACTTTATGGCATACATTTTATTAATATAAACTTTATCCCTCACTCCATTTTATAACATGATCTTTGTTTTTTCTTGTTCTGCTTTTTCTTACATAAGACTAGTTATTTTCATGTTTTGGAATCAGAAGAGTATGATTCAAATTCTTATGCTACCATTTATTACCTAAATGACCTCAGATAAATTATCTAATTTTCTCAGTTTAGTCACTTATAAAAGTTTAACCTAAGATAATTTTGTGAGAATGTATGTTTTTAGCACATAGTACCCTAAGTATAGATTAATCTGAAGCCTCTAGTGGTGGTTTTCTTAGTCAGGACTATTACCTTCGAGATTTAGCTAAAGGGTCAGAGTTAAGGACATGAGGCAGTAATTGTCCCCATGTTCAAAACTTAACTGCTGGAAGTCTCAATGAGGGCAGTACAACTCCTCAACGGGAAATTTCTGGAAACTTGAAGGGGTAATTTTGGCTGTCAAAGGGGGTTGGAGTGCTGTCTCTGACATTTAGTGGGAGGAGGTGGGGATGCTTGACATCCTGCAATGCATAGGACAGTCCCACTCAGCAGAGAATTGCCCCACTTCCCCCACAACCTTCAACTGTCCCATTGATGGAAACCCTCTTTATAATTCTCTGAACCCAGAATTGTACATGTAAACACTTGGAACTTTTGGCACCATTTTAACAAAGTCTGATATTTCAGGGATGGAACTACTGAGTAAACAGTAGAGAAATTAACCAAGAGTTGTTCACCATTTTGGAAAGTTCCACAGGGACCCTCCCAAAGAAAATCACAAATGTGCTCAAAGGGCATCTGGTTTCACCTGCCCTGCAAGGCACTACTATCACATCAATTATAGGAACCTCTGGAGCTCTGTGCCTTTCCCCTACCCATACCTTTTGGCCACAACACACAAGAGAAGGAAGCAAGATGCAAGTAGCAGAGTTGCAAAGGCAGTAGGAAGAACAAATCATCTCTCTTCCCCACTGAAGTCTCCAAGCCACGGCACAAAATGGACACTATGAGATGATTGTATTGATTACAAGAGTATAAAATCACACTTCTGCATTGGATTGGACTGGGAAGTTTTAAAGCCTGAAAACAAGTTGTAAGTACTGGAAAAAGGCATAAGAGCAAACTATGGGGCCTGTCTCAAGGGTGATATCTGACAGTGAAGATGTGTAAGAGCTGTGATGAGAGAAAAATGCAGTCAATCCCTGTCTGTTCTCCCTCTGAGATATCCCCGTTCAATTCACCAGCTGCATAAGGGATCTAAACACTATTATCACCTACCCCTCTTATGGTCATGCTCTAAATAGGTGAGCTGGCAGATACTGGAAGTGAGACTCTCCTGACAACATTGTGTGAGGCACACTCTAGCCTTCAGGTAGGGGACATGTGAGTCTTTTCCTTCTAGCCTTGTTTCCACACCATACAGGGGAAGCTCTCTAAAATCAAGTCAAAGAAAAATTGAACTTTTAGGAGCTGTCAATTAGACAACCAATATGGAGATAGAACTTAGGATGTTTGAATAAAACTGGACTAGGGCAAATACTATTCCTTTAGAAAATCCCTTTCTTTCCCAAAAACTTCTGCTCCTTTAGATAGCTACACTATATTGCTGGGTTGGTCCTTGGAAGATCAAGAAGGGACTGAAAAGGGATCAGGGAAATGGAGCCATGAAATAAGTAGCCTGGTGCTGTCTCCATGCTCCATACATTTCATGGAGCCCACATCACTAGGATTGGCATGAAAATAGTGATTCAGTTTCCACACCAGCTGGTAATCAAACAAGGTTGTTTACTATATGCTCTAACCATGTACTTTTCAGGAAGCTGGTGTATTTGTAGGCAGCTGGACAAAGATTTGAAAGTTAACACCTAGAGAAATCCTTTCTCTAGATCACAACAACCAACTAGCCCCAGAGCAGCCCATTCTAATAGCTTTGTTTTATATCCTGGGAGAACTTCAAACATTTTCTCCCCTAGGGAAATTTGTTTCTATCATCATTTAATTATGATTATTAATAATTTGGGTGGGTAATTTGACATTTCATCTATGGAGCTGGGTTTAAAAATACTTATAAACAAGAGATAAAAGAATCTCATTTTCTGCTACTTAGAGAATGCTACATTTTTGCATGATTATTAAGTAGCAAGTTTTTTGTTCTTTTACAACTTATAGTGGAAGTATTTGTAGGAAATTTTAATTCTTAAAGTTTTTTTCTAAGTTTAAGAAGCAAAAGTTGTGTTTACATATTAAAATTGTACGAGCTGTTAGATTATTGACCATTTTAATTGTCATTTCCTGAAGAACTAATTCCTAAGAAAGCTCTTTTTAGACTTAAAAACTCCCAAGTGTGGGATCTGTGTTGATTTTAATCAGTGCCCAATGGCACTCTCCCTGACTTTTCTTAAGGCTTCAATGCCGTATCTTTCCTTTCTGAATCTGAGCCTGGGAAGTATGATAGAACAAAACAGGAAGAAATGGAATAACATTAATTAATCATCTATACCAGTCATGGAGCTAAGTGTTTACGTGCTGTGGAGAAACTTATTGCATTTTAAAGTCTCTTTTTAACGAGAACCCTGAGGACAAACTTCTTTCTGTTGGCCTTTCTGTTGGTACTAGATGTGCTCCTGAACATTGATTTTTTTAGATAACAAATGGGGCTGATCATGCTTCCCTTTCTGTTGTCTTTTTTTTTTTTTCCCACAACAAAAATTAAAGCCAAAATTGAGTTCTCCATTTTGTAAGTATTTAGAACTTTATGGAGTGCATTTGCAGAATAGCCTCATTTCTGCCTTCTTATCTCATTTTCTTATCTCATTTCTTATCTCATTTCTACCTTCTTATCTCCTTACATCAGTTCCAATTTATGTTATCTTTCTGCTTTGTATTCCTCTTTATAAGTTTATCTAAATCCTTATAGTCTGGAAAAAGAAGGCATCAGGCATTCATACATGAAAGCTCTTAGAATGCTGCCAGCAATATATATTCTAGAACTACTTATCAGTTGCAGGCATTACTCAGGGAGAGAAAGCCCATGGGAAAGGGAATTTATTCTATTGTCCTGGAATATTTGTACAGCTCTAACACTATGGAAAAGGGTTTCAAGCACCCTCACTTTATTTATTTTTTTTATTTACTTATTTTGAGAAAGAGATAGAGAGGGAGAAGGGAGGGGCATAGAGAGAGGGGAGAGAGAATCCCAAGCAGGCTCCATGCTGTCCGTGCAGAGCCTGACATGGGGCTTGAACTCATGAACTGTGAGATCATGATCTGAGCTGAAATCAAGAGTTGCACACTTAGGGGTGTGGGAGGGAGGGGAGGGTGGGTGATGGGTATTGAGGAGAGCACCTTTTGGGATGAGCACTGAGTGTTGTATGGAAACCAATTTGACAATAAATTTCATATATTGGGAAAAAAATAAAAAAATAAATAAAAATAAATTAAAAAAAATAAAGAGTTGCACACTTAACTGACTGAGGCACCCAGGTGCCCCCAAGCAATCCTGCTTTCTAAAAAAACTACAAGACATATTTCTATGGACCTGCTCAGAGGTGTCTAACCCAGTACTTTGCTTTTTCACCCTGATATCTAGTTCTTTGGGAGGATTCAGTGAAGAGATTACAGAGGAGTGGAGAACGTTTAGATGTTTCTTCCCATTCCTACCTTAAGCCTATAGGGACTTCTCAAAGAATTACCTAAATTCTAGAAATTTGAGGACCATCTCTAAGAAGTCACCAGGCAAACAGTGAGTGCAGTGGAAGAGCTCTTAAGAGAATGTGATGGGTGGGGCACCTGGGTGGCTCAGTTGGTTGTGTCCAATTCTTGATTTTAGCTTAGGTCATGATCTCATTGTTCATGAGTTCGAGCCCTGTGTTGGGCTCTGTGCTGATGGCATGAAGCCTGCTTGGTATTCTCTCTCTCTGCCCCTCCCCTGCTCCCTCCCTTTCTCTGTCTCTCTCAAAATACATAAATAAGAGAATGTGATGGGCATTACCTGGGGTTAGGAAATGTGAGCATAGAACTGGTCCCTTCTATCTGAAAACTCTGAAGTCAGGAAGCTGGTGGGAATAGTGTACAATGGCAAGGCAAGGAGACAGGGCAATAGTGAGAGCAGCCCCATTCAGAGAAAATTTTATGGTAATAATATGGAGGAGTTTTTCATTGTCCAGGTAGGTGCTCCCAAAGGTAGCTAAACTCAAGCTTATTTGTTTTATTTTTTATTTTTTTACATTTATTTATTTATTTTGAGAGAAAGAGCACAAATGGGGTAAGGAGAGAGAGAGGGAGAGAGAATTCCAAGCAGGCTCCACACTGTCAGTGCAGAGCCCGTCATTCAAACCCATGAACTGTGAGATCATGACCGGAGATGACATCAAGAGTTGGACACTTACCCAAATGAACCACCCAGGTGCTCTTACACTCAAGCTTCTTGAAGCCACTCCACTCAGTGGTGATCCCGTGCAAGGGCAAGATTACTCCAGGGGTTGTAAACCACTAGAGATGGGAGCCCAGTAGGGGTCATGGAGGTCAGTTAGGAAGTATATTGCTCTCGTCAAGAAATTGCAGTTCGGAGGTTTCCATGGAGCCCACATATATGCCTAGGAAATTGCTGGTATTTGATTATCTGCATCATTGGAGGACATTATTTGATCCACCATTGGAGGACATTCTGAAATCCAGCCTGTACAAATCAGCACCATTTAATGGTGGCTAACCCAGTACTTTGCTTTAATATATAAATATATATATTAAATATATATTTAATAGTTATATTTAAATATAAAAACCTGGTCTTTTTTTTAATTGAAATATAATTGACATGTAACATTATCAGTTTCTTCTTTTTAAGTTTATTTATTCATTTTGAAAGAGATAAAGACAGCACCAGTGGAGGAGGGGCAGAGAGAGGGAAAGAGAGAGAATCACAAATAGACTCCACACTGCCAACGCAGAGCCCAACATGGCTCCAAACCCATGAAGCCACCAGATCATGACCTGAGCCTAAATCAAGAGTTGGACACTTAACTGACTGAGCCACCCAGGTGACACACCACATTATTAGTTTCAAACATACAACATGATTCAATATTTGTATATTTTACAAAATGATCACCACAATAAGTCTAGTTAATACCAGTCACCATACATATTTATAGTATTTATTTTTCTTGTAATGAGAATTTCTAAGATTTATTCTCTCAGCAACTTTCAAATATGCAAAGAAGTATTAACTACACTCTCCATATTGTACATTACATTATCATAACTTATTATTTTTTAACTGGAAGTTTGTACCTTTGGACTCCCTTCATGCATTTTTCCCCCACACAATTCCTGTCTCTGGCAACCACCAATATGTTCTCTCTTCTATAAGCTTGTTTTTTGTTTTGTTTTGTTTTATTTTGTTTTGTTTTTAGATTCCTCATACAAGTGAGATCACACAGTATTTGTCTTACTCTGTCTTACTTATTTCACTCAGCATAATGCCCTCAGGTTTCATCCATGTTGTCAGAAATGGCAAGATTTCATTTTTAATGACTGAATAATATTCCATTATGTGTGTATAATATCTATTATATTATGTATTATATTACTATTATATATATTATCTTTATCCACACTCATCCATTGATAGGCACAGGTTGTTTCCACTTCCTGGCTCTTGTAAATAATGCTTCGATGAATGTGCAGGTCCATATATCTTTTCAAGTTAGCATTTTTATTTTCTTCAGATAAATACCCAGAAGTAGAATTGCTGCATCATATGGTAATTCTATTTCTAATTTTTTTGAGGGAACATCTATACTCTTTTCCTTAATGGATGTACCAATTTGTATTTCCACCAATAATGCATAAAGGTTTCCTTTTCTCCACATTGTGGGTGTTGAATTATCCTTGCATCTCTGAAATAAATCCCACTTGGTTATGGTAAATGAATCTTTTTAATATCTTGTTCAATTTGGTTTGCTAATATTTGTTGAGAACTTCTGCATCTATCTGCATCAGAGATACTGGTCTGTAGTTTTGTGGTATCTTTGTGTGGCTTTCTCTTTCTCTTTGGTTTTCTGTAATTTGAACATGGTATGCCTATGTATGTAATTTGTTTTTGTATGGTATTTATCCTGCTTGATATTCTCTGAACTTCCTGGATCTGTGGTTTAGTGTCTGTCATCAGTTTTGGAAATTCTTGGCCATTTTTGCTTTGAATATCTCTTCTTTCTGTTTTTGTATCCAATTTATACATATGTTACACCTTTTGAAATTGTTCCACATTTCTTGAAAGTCCTGGTTTTTGTTTTTTGTTCTTTCTTTCTTCTCTGTATTTTAGTTTGGAGATTTAATTGACCTATTTTGAAGCTCATGAATTCTTCCTTTGGCTGAGTGCCAGTCTGCTGGTGAGCCCATCAAATGCATTATTTATTTCTGCTACAGTTTTTTTGTTTGTTTGTTTGTTTGTTTGTTTGTTTGTTTTTCCTAGCACTTCTTTGATTCTTTCTTAGAGTTTCTGTCTCTCCGCTTACACTAAACTTATGTTCTTGCATGTTATCTATGTTTTCCATTAGAGGTCTTAACAATGTTAATAATTATTTTAAATCCCTTGTGTCATATTTGTGTCTGGCTCTGATGATTGCTTTATCTCTTGAAGTTGTGTTTCTTTTTACCATTTAACATACCTTGTTATATGATGTGTAGGCTAATAACTGATCTAAAGCCTTTTATTGTGTGGTTTTATGTTAATACGGCTAGAAATCAAACTATGTTTAATGTTTTTTTGTAGCTGTAGATATGAGAAGCTTTAAACTTCTCTAGTGTTCTTGATCTTCTCCCCCTATTGTCTTTGGGCTTTCCTAGAAATTCTTTAAGTCTGAGCCATGAAACTCTTTTAGTTGTAGTCCACTGTTATTATTCTGCAGTCTTATTGCTGTGACATAAAATATTGAAAGGGAAAGCATTCTATACTCTTATGATTAAATCTCAGTCTGCTAGTGGGCTAGTGCCCCAGGCTGTGACCTTCACAAGTGTTTCTTAGATTTTATTTTATTTTATTTTTTCCTTTTTAGGTGAGACAGGATGACTTGAGGGGGCTGAAGTTGGTTAATGTTCATCCCTCTAAGTAGGATAAGGCTTTGGTAAAGCATTTTCACCAGGATAATAGCTCTTTCTTATGGAGAATGCTGTGAGCATATTTTGAAGTATTTTTCCTTTCCCCCTGCCAGAGCCATAAGGGGATCTTTCCTGAGTCTTTATTGTGAAGACTTGGTGGGGTTTCTGGAGGAAAAATGCATAATAACCACAGGAGTGATGTCACATTCACTGGGGCCACCCATACTCAAGGGGAAGGGAAATGTACTAGGACAAGGCTTATTGAGGATAATATTAGAGTTCTGCCTATCACAGTGATATTCTGGCAAGCTAAATTGATAGCAAGAATTCTAGCTTAATTGAAGTGCACAATGAAGGGTCCATTTTATTATCACTCCATTGGACTGATAATAAATATAAGTTATAGTATACTTAATACAATATATTAAGTTATAGTATACTTAGTATAGTATACTTATAGTTATAAGTATCTTTCTGAGGATCAGTTTCCTCTTCAGTAACATTCTTAACCTAACACAGTTGTTGCAGGTGTTTGTATGTGTAACTTTTATTACAGTGACAACCATGTAGTACTTGCAAATGTGGTTGTATCTGAATTATCACAGTAGCTTTGAATTTCTGTGTGCCAGAATGACCTTAAACACTGACAGCAAGAGAGAAAATTGAGGGTTCTTTAAAGCACAAGAGAGTGATAAATGAGTTCACATTGTAAATGGAGAACTGTACACATATATTAAAGGTTTCAAAAGCAGCCTTTAATAGTGAGACAAATGGAATTGCCCTTCAGCTCCTCTTAACAAAACCAATGTCCTCTTTCAGGTACCAAATAGATTTGATGGGTCAAGGGATCAAAGCTACTATTAGAAAAGAGAAAATAACTTTTCTAACTGATAGAAAGTTATATTCTTTATAGAAACAGATCATCTGAAAGAATAATCAGGAAATAGTAGCAAAGAAATCTCTTAATAGATCATGAAATTAGTATGAGAGTGGGTGGAAGAAGCTAGTTTTACAATCTACTAAAATACATAAAGACAAAGAATATAGTATTAGCAACACAATAGGAGATAGAGTTATAAAATTGATAGCTAAGCCCTAAAACAGATTGTTGTTTGTTGTTGTTGTTGTTTTGAGGGGAGCTAAGATATATCTGTCTGGAAAAAAAGAACAATTTGTAAATAAGAAAAAGTTATTACATCCCCTTCTTCTGCAATGTTCCAATATAAATTCTAACCTTATTTAGCTTATTACTACTATTAATAACAGAGGCAATAATCATTACTATTCAGGAAACAGCCCTCAAACCTCTGAGTTACCTGGTTGATTGTTGTTATTTTTTTTTTTAATGTTTTCATTTATTTTTGAGACAGAGAGAGACAGATCATGAGCAGGGGAGGGGCAGAGACAGAGGGAGACACAGAATCTGAAGCAGGCTCCAGGCTCTGACCTGTCAGCACAGAGCCCAACGCAGGGCTCGAACTCACAGAATGTGAGATCATGCCCTGAGCTGAAATTGGACGCTTAACCAACTGAGCCACCCAGGTGCCCCTTACCTGGTTGATTGTTAACAGCCATCAGTCCATGTCCCTCAGGTAGATGGTGGTAACCTATCAAAAGTCCTGTGCTTTGTTTCTTTCTTCCTTTTTCCTACAGAACAACACAAGGCTACAACCCTGGATAAGTGATTCTATTCTGGAGGCTCCTATATCTTTCAGAAGTGGTAGGAAGGATAGATTCCAAGGTGAGCCTTGTAGAGAAAACAATAGTATCATTTGACTTCCATCCCAAGCCATATTTACCAATAAAGCTTTATAGGTAGTAAAGGTTTTATTTTTATTTCATATGCCTGACTTCTACAACTGTCTTCTAATTGCTACTAAACTTGGGCTGGATAAAGCACTGCTTTATTACACCTGTCAAACTCCAACAACTGTTTGCTGAAGCAAATTATGTTTGAGCTACTCATATTATTTTACTCATTTCTTTTTACTAACTTTAGTGACCAACGTTAATAGCTCCATTTTATAGAAGAAAGTGTTGAAGTTGAAAAACTTTAAATCATTCTAAAGGTCACATAAGTAGTGTAAAAAATAAAAGAGAAACAAAACTAGGTGAACATAGAAATCATTATCAAATCTCTAAAGAGAACAAAGTTGTCTGAGTTTAAAAGCAGTAGAAGTATGTAAATCTTCACTCTTATTCAACGTAGTCCTGGAAGTTCTAGCAAATTGCAATTAGGTCAGAAAAAGAAATAAAACCATACAACGTGGAATGGGGAAAAAAAAAGAAAGCTTTTCTGATTTACAGATGACATTATTGTCTACAAACACAATCTCATGGATCTACCAAAAAATCTCCTAGAACTAATGAGTGAATTCAGCAAGGTCATAGGTTACAAAATCAACACACAAAAGTGAATCATACTTCTGTGTGCTAACAATTAAACATGTTAAAATCAAAGTTAGAAATTCAATGCCATTTAAAATTATTTTAAAAAATGAAATGCCTAGGTGTACATAAAATAACATTTTAGGATCCATCTGATGAAAATTACAAATGACTGGCGAAGTAAGTGGCTCAGCAGGTTGAGTGTCCATTCTTGATTTTGGCTCAGGTCATGATCTTATGGTTTGTGATTTCAAGCCCTGTGTTGGGGACTCTCTCTCTCTTTCTCTGCCCCTCCCCTGCTCATGCTCTTTTTCTCTCTCCCCTTCTCTCTCTCAAAGTAAATATATAAAAAACCTTATCCAAAACCTCACACCTTATACAAAAATTAACCCAGAATGACTTGTTAACTTAAATATAAAATCATAAAGTGTTTATAATGTGTATTATGTTCTACAAAATTTATTTAAAATTTTTATTAGAAAACAATGAGAATTTTTTTAAGGATCTAGGGATAGGCAAAGAGTTCTTAGGACTGACATCAAAGCACAATGCATAAGAGGAATATTGATAAATTGAACTTCATCAACATTAAAAATTTCTTCTTTGGAAATACCAAGTAAAGAGGATGTAAAAATAAAGCTACAGACTGGGAGAAAGTATTTGTAAACCACTTATCTGATAAAGGGTTAATATTTACAAATATAAAGAACTCTCAAAATTCAGCATGAAAAAATTCAATTAGATGGGACGCCTGGGTGGCTCAGTTGTTTCAGCATCCAACTTTGACTCAGGTCATGATCACATGATTTGTAGATTCAAGCCCCACATTGAGTTCTGCACTGTCAGCCTGTCAACATGGAGCCCCCTTCAGATGCTCTGTCTCCCTCTCTCTGTCCCTCTCCACCTGCCCTCTCCCAAAAATAAATAAATATGAAAAAAAATGCATTTAGAAAATAGAGTTGCATACACCAATAATAAAGCAGCAGAAAGAGAAATCAAGGAATCAATCCAATTTACAATTGTACCAAAAGCCATAAAATACCCAGGAACAAACCTAACCAAAGAGGTGAAAAATCTATACACTGAAAACTATAGAAAGCTTATGAAAGAAATTGAAGAAGACACCAAAAACAAACAAACAAACAAACAAAAAACAACAACAACCTTCCATGCTCATGGATTAGAAGAACAAATATTGTTAAAATGTTGATACTACCCAAAGCAATCTACATATTCAACGCAATCCCTATCAAAATAACACCAAAATTCTTCACAGAGCTAGAACAAACAATCCTAAAATTTGGTTGGAACCAGAAAAAGTAATGGCTACGAAAGAAAGAAACCCAAAGCTGGAGGCATCACAATTCTGGGCTTCAAGCTGTATTACAAAGCTGTAATCATCAAGACACATAATCAAGTATGATACTGACATGAGAACAGACACATAGATCAATGGAACAGAATAGAGAACCCAGAAATGGACCCACAAATACTGGCCAACTAATCTTTGACAAAGGAGGAAAGAGTATCCAATGGAAAAAAGACAGTCTCTTCAGCAAACGGTGCTGGGAAAACTCGACAGCGACATGCAGAAGAATGAACCTGGACCACTTTCTTACACCATACACAAAAATAAACTCAAAATGGATGAAAGACCTAAACATAAGACAGGAAGACACCAAAATCCTAGAGGATAAAACAAGCAATGACCTCTTTGACCTTAGCTGGAGCAACTTCTTATTTGACATGTCTCCAGAGGCAAGGGAAACAAAAGCAAAAATGAACTACTCATCAAGATAAAAATCTTCTGCACAGCAAAGAAAACAATCAGCAAAACTAAAAGGCAATGGATGGAATGGAAGAAGATACTTGAAAATTACATATTGGATAAAAGTTTAGTATCCAAAATCTATAAAGAACTTATCAAACTCAACACTTAAAAAAAACCCAAATAATCCAGTGAAGAAATGTGCAAAAGATATGAATAGACACTTTTCCAAAGAAGACATCCAGATGGCTAATAGACACATGAAAAAGTGTTCAACATCACTCATTATCATGGAAATACAAATCAAAACCACAATGAGATACCACCTCACACCAGTCAGAGTGGCTAAAATTAACAACTCAGGGAACAACAGATGTTGGTAAGAATGTAGAGAAAGGGGAACCCTCTTACACTGTTGGTGGGAATGCAAACTTGTGCAGCAACTCTAGAAACCAGTATGGAGGTTCCTCAAAAAATTAAAAATAGAACTGTCCTATGGCCCAGCAATTGTACTACTAGGTATTTATCCAAAGGATACAGGAGTGCCTATTCATAGGGCAAATGCACCCCAATGTTTATGGTATCACTATTGACAATAGCCAAAGTATGGAAAGAGCCCAAATATCCATTGACTGATGAATGGATAAATAAGATGTGGTACATATATAAAATGGAATATTGTATTCCTCGGCCATCAAAAAGAATGAAATATTGCCTTTAGTAACAACATGGATGGAACTAGAGTGTGTTATGCTAAGTGAAATAAGTCAGTCAGAGAAAGACAAATATAATATGATTTCACTCATATGTGGAATTTAAGATACAAAACAGACGAACATAAGGGAAGGGAAACAAAAACAATATAAAAACAGAGAGGGAAACACACCCTAAAAGACTCTTATATACAAAGAACAAACTGAGGGTTGCTGGAGAGGTGTTGGGTCGGGGGATGGGCTAAATGAGCAAGGGGTATTAAGGAGGACACTTGTTGAGATGAGCACTGGGTGTTATATGAAAGTGATGAATCACTAAATGCTATTCCTGAAATTATTATTACACTATGTGTTAACTAACTTGGATTTAAATTAAAAATAAATAAAATAAAATAGGCCTTTTGAAAATAAAAAAAGAGAAAATAGACAAAAGACATGAAGAGACATGTCATCAAAGAGAATATACAGATTGCAAATGAAAAGATGTTCAACATAATTAACCATTCAAGAAATGCAAATTAAAACCACAATGAGTTACCATTATGCATCTATCACAATTCCTGTGATTAAAAAATAATGACAATACCAAATGTTGAAGACAGTGCAGAGAACCTGAATCAGTCATACACTGCTGGTAGGAATGTAAAATGGTACAGTTACTCTGGAAAACAGTTTGGAAGTTTCAAATAGAACTAAATATGCACCCCCATTAAGATGGCTATTATTAAAGGGAAAAAAAAAAGCAGAAAATAAGAGTTGGTGAGGATATGGAGAAGTTGGAACCCTGTGGGCATATAAAATTGTATAGCCACTGTGGCAAATAGTATGGTGCTTCCTCAAAAAATGAAACACTGAATTATCATAGGATCCAGAAATTTCATTTCTGGGTATATACCCAAAAGAACTGAAATCAAGAACTTAAAGAGATATTTGTATACCCACGTTAGAACAACATTATTCACAATAGCCAAAATGTAGAGGCAACCCAAGTGTCCATCTAGGGATACATAGATAAAATGTGGTATGTACATACAATGAAATATTCAGCCTTAGAAGGAAAGAGATTCTGACAGATGCTAGAACATGTGTAAACCTTGAAAACATGCTGAGTTAAATAAGTCTGACACAAAAGAACAAATATTTTATGATTTCACTCATATGAGGTTTCCAGAATGGTCAATTTATAGACAGAAAGTAGAATAGTGGTTATACAGTGGCCTGGGGATGGGGAGTAATGGAGCATTATTGTTTAATGGATAAAGAGTTTTAGTTTTGGATGAGGAAAATGTTCTGGAGGTTGTCAATTGTTACACAATAATGTGAACATACTTAATGTAAAATGGTTTAAAGTGCAAATTTTATGCTATATATCTTTTACCACACACAGACACACAAACTAAATTAAACATGCAACTACCATAGGACCCAATAACTACACTCTTGGGTATTTATCTGAAAGAAATAAAAACGTGTATGTAAATAAAATACCGTATACAAATGTTCACAACCACTTTATTTGTAATAGCCAAAACCTGTAAACAGTCCAGATACCCTTTAATGGGTGACTGGCTAACAGTCTAGATACCCCTTAATGTGGCATGTACTTACCATGGACCACTACTCAGCAATAAAAAAGAATTGAATACTGGTACACAGAATCACTTGGAAGGATCTTTAAAGAAATATTTTGAGTGAAAGAAAGCCAATTCCAAAAAGTTATATGCTTTATGGTTCCATTTATGTAACAATTTTGAGAAAATTTTAGAAATATAAAACAGATTAGTGGTTTTCAGAGGTTAGGGATAGGGAAAGAAAGGAGGCAAAGGGCAAAAGATTGTGAAAAAATCATGTAGAAGAAGGAAATGCATACATTTCATACACACAAATGAATACAAATAAAACTGGGAAATCTGAATAAAACCAATGCATTATATCAATATCGGTATCATGGTTGAAATATTGTACTATTTTTTTGTAAGTTTTTTTGTTTTGTTTTGCTCAATGGTACCATTGGGAGAAAACTTGGTAAAAGGCACCTGGATCTCTGTGTATTACTTCTTACAGCTGCATGTAAATCTACAATTATATCAATAAAAATTCAAATAAAAAAAGAAAACAATAAATAACATTACACACAAAAAAAGATCAGTGTACAGGAGTTTATAAATGCTTAAAAACCTGTGCATACAAAATAAGAACATGGCCAAAATTCTAATATGAAAACAAACAATTTTGATAGCAAATGTTATAGCAAAAAGTTCAATGAAGCCATACCCAAGAAGCCTCTGAGGGGCAAATGAGAAAAGGATGTGAATAAAAAGTTCGCTTTAGTAGTAGTGTTGTCTACTGTGTTGTCTTCAGACCTGCGGAAGTCCCCAAGACACTCTATGTTGACAGTGTACAAGTAATGGTGGGTAAACAATGCCTTAGCATGAAGCAAGACAATGGCACCAAAGTAGTAATCATTGCATTTTTCACTGCTATGCACTCAGAGTAAACGGAATGAAACAAAATAAAACAAAACAAAAAGGCCAATTTTACTGAAAAATGTCTTTGATGAAGCAGTAAAAGTGATGTTATGAGTCTTATTAAATCTTAATCCCTGAGGACACATATTGTTAATTTTCGGTGAGACAAAATGGCAAGTAGAACAAAGGACTTCTGGTGAGTACCAAAGTAAAATAGTGTCTCAGGGAAGCACTTTGTCATTGTAGAAACTGCAAGCTATACCAGCCATTTTCTTTTCATGAAAGATTTTTACTTGAAAGAAATGAAAGGCAAATTATAGCTACCCATACTTAGGTATTTGGCAGACTTTTGTTTTTTGTTTTTTTTTGTTTTTGAAACCAAAGGAAGTGAGCCTGTCACGTGCCAATGATGAAATCTGAGATTTCAGGTGAAAATTAGAATACTGGAAAATATATAACTACCATTGTGAACTTGGTATCTTTCCATTTCTTCAAGACTTTTCTGACGATATTGGTGGCAATATTAACAAGTATGAGTTTTTGACATTTTATAATAAAATATGATAACATTTGGAAGATTTGCAGTACTCAGTGAACTAATATTTTTAAATATTAGTAAAAAAAAAATCTATCCAAAGACTAGAAACATCAGTGGATTTTAATGAAAAGAACACTAAAGGTTCATTGATATGGTTTCAGATTATGCTTTGCAAGTAATCCTCAAGAAATAGCCACTTGTCAAGGTCTGGTGTATTATCAAAAAAGAATGCCTCTATTTTCTCAGAAAAGAGAAATATCCCTCCTTTACCAAGTAGAGTAGACCCATAAACAATGTGAAGTTTAGGGGCCCTGATCCCCACTGAAGTCCTAAATCCATACATAATTTTTGACTCCCCTCAAATGAAACTACTAATAGCCTACTAATTGACCGACAGATTTACTGGTAACATAGTCGATTAACAGATATTTTGCATGTTATATTCATTATATATTGTGTTTTTACAATAAGGAAACTAGGGAAAAGAAAATAATATTAAGTAAGTCATAAAGAAAAGAAATTACACTTAGAGTACTGTAGTGTAAAAAATTTGTGTATAAACAGACCCACACAGTTCAAGCCCATAAATTTCAAAGGTCAACTGTACATATCAGTGGGAGACTGAATTTTCTTCATATAATTCAACCAAAGCAACATATTGTGACTGATTAATTAACAAAGCAAGTTTGAGAATTCAGTTGTCTTCTAATCAGTCTGATATTAGAAATATTTGTAAAAATGTAAAATAATGCCACTCTTATCAAAATGTTTTTTGTTTTGGAAATTATTATCTTTCATTAAATGTTATATGTGATAATATGTAATAGATTTATTTTTTCAGTGAATTAATAAGTACATGTTTTAAAACTTCTCAGTTTCAATTTCTGATATAGTGACTTATCAAAAGATATGACCCACATAAGCAAAAATTTTAAGGTCCTCAATATTTTTAAGAGGTAAAGGATCCTGAAACTAAAAAGTTGAGCACTGCTGTAGGATAGGAAATAGAACTGGTTAGAATAACAACAGAAAGATGTTTGATCTCATTTGCAACAAAAAAAAAATTCAAGCTAAGACAATACTAATTTTTCTTTGGAAAAATAATGCTCAAGGTGGGTAAATTATTCAAGGTAAAATAGATGTGAATGTTCAGCACTTTTTTGGAGGGTAGGGACAAATTAAAAATATAAGAAGTCTACTGGGCACCTGGGTGGCTTTGTCAGTTAAGTTTCCAATCCTTGATTTCAGCCTAGGTCATCATATTACTGTTCCTGAGATTGAGCCCCATGTTGGGCTCTGCACTGACAGCACAGAGCCTGCTTGGGATCCGCTCACTCCCTCTCTCTGCCCCTATCCCACTCACATGCTTGTGTGCGCTCCTTCCCCAAACAAATAAACATTAAGTTAATAATAAGAAGAATATCAAAATCCTTCAAAATTTTTGACCTGGTATCTAACTTTTAAGGATTTCAGGAAGGAAATATACCATAAGGGGAAAAGAGTACTGTGCATGAAGATGTTCATTGACACTGACTTGTGCATTAATAAGAGTAGTAAAATTTTTAAATTATTTTTTAAGTTTATTTATTTGTTTTGAGAGAGACAGAGACAGCATGAGTGGGAGAGGAGCAGAGAGAGAGGGAGAGAGAGCAAATCCCAAGCAGGCTCAGCGCTGCCAGCACAGAGCCAATGTGGGGCTTGAACCCACGAAGCCAAGAGATCGTGGCCTAAGCCAAAACCAAGAGTTCGATGCTTAACCAACTGAACCACCCAGGTGCCCCAAAAGTAGTCAAATGTTTAAAACAATCTAAATATTGGAAAAAAAGGAAAATGGCTTAGGAAACAAGAATATTGACAATAAGTAAAGTTTTATGCAGCTCTTTAAATCACGTTTCAAATAATTTGAGCTAACATAGAAATACCTGCGTTACAACTTAAATTTTAAAAATAAGGTATCTACTTTTGAATACAATAGGATTAGAAGTACACATATAATTATGAGTTTAAAAAAAGACCAGAGGGACATTCACTGTAATATATGTCGATTTTTCTATCTTTATTTCTCTTATCTTTTGTAATAGGTCTGTTTCTGTTTATAACTGATTTAAAGATAAACTTTTTCAAAAAAATACATGGCATTTCTACACATTCAACGTAATCCCCATCAAAATAACACCAGAATTCTTCACAGAGCTAGAACAAACAATTCTAGAATTTATATGGAATCGAAGGACTCTGAATGGCCAAAGTAATGTTGAAAAAAAAGAAAAAAAGCTGGAGGCATCATAATTTTGGACTTCAAGCTGAATTTAAAAAATGTAATCATCAAGATAGTATGGTACCGGCACAAAAACAGATACACAGTCAATGGGACAGAATAGAGAACCCAGAAGTGGGCCCACAAATGTATGGCCATGTAATCTTTGACAAAGCAGGAAAGAATATCCAATGAAAAAAAAAAAAAGTCTCTTCAGCAAATGGCTTTGGGAAAAGTGGACAGCAACATGAAGAAGAATGAATCTGAACCACTTTCTTACACCCTACATAAAAATAAATTCAAAATTGATTAAAGACCTAAATGTAAGACAGGAAGCCATCAAAATAATAGAGGAGAAAACAGGCAACAACCTCTTTGACATTGACCACAGCAGCTTCTTACTAGACTTCTTACTACTTGCCTCTGCAAACAAGGGAAACAAAAGCAAAAATAAACTATTGGGACCTCATCAAGATAAAAAGCTTCTTCACAGCAAAGGAAACAATCAATGACAAACAAACAACTGACAGAATGGGAGAAGATATTTGTAAATGACATATCAGATAAAGGGTTAGTATCCAAAATCTACAAAGAACTTATCAAACTCAACACCCCAAAAACAAATAATCCAGCAAAGAAATGGGCAAAAGACATGA
This sequence comes from Herpailurus yagouaroundi, assembly GCF_014898765.1. Lineage (NCBI taxonomy): Eukaryota > Metazoa > Chordata > Mammalia > Carnivora > Felidae > Herpailurus > Herpailurus yagouaroundi. The sequence continues at coordinate 65,404,476 of NW_024412376.1, forward strand.
ATAGACACTTTTCCAAAGAAGACATCCAGATGACTAAAAGACATATGAGAAGATGATCAACATCACTCATCATCATGAGTGTTATGTACAAAAAGATAATTTTCCGGGGCGCCTGGGTGGCACAGTCGGTTAAGCGTCCGACTTCAGCCAGGTCACGATCTCGCGGTCCGTGAGTTCGAGCCCCGCGTCGGGCTCTGGGCTGATGGCTCAGAGCCTGGAGCCTGTTTCCGATTCTGTGTCTCCCTCTCTCTCTGCCCCTCCCCCGTTCATGCTCTGTCTCTCTCTGTCCCAAAAATAAATAAACGTTGAAAAAAAAAATTTAAAAAAAGATAATTTTCCATTTCAATTAGTCGAGATTCTCCAAAGAAATAGAAGAAATAGGAGATTTTTCTGTACACACACACACACACACACACACACATTTATGTGTGTGTGTGTGTGTGTCTATATGTATATATATATGCATATACACACATATACATATATATATATATATTTACACTGGTTTCTCCTCATGGGAGGCAGATGTGGCAAAAAGACTTTACATTCATTGTTTTTAAGCAATGTACAAGATCTGTGTGCCTCTTGCCAGAGTAATTTTACTTATAGGAAGAGGAATTGGAACAAATACTGGCATTATGTAAATATTACTTATAATGATATTTTAGAGGAAATAAAAGGGCTGTAAAACCCTTTAGGCTTGTCTTTGTCTCTTGGACTCTGAAATGAATTAAAACATGCTTTGGTCTAAAAGGGGAGGAATCCAAAATTTTAGTAGATATGCTAAATATTATTGAATGATGAAGTAATTCCTGCCTCATATCCCTGGCAAAATAATCTTCAAATAAGGTCATAAGCAATCATCTTGGTAATGGACTTGATGTCCTTTTAAATATATATGTGTGTGTGTATATATACATATATATGTATATATCAAATATATATATAAATATATATATATAAATGTAAGTAAATATAGGATTTGATGTCCTTTTATATATATGTCCTTTTATATGTGATATCCTTATATATATATACATATATATAAATGTAAGTATATATAGTATTTATAGATATAAAAGGAAGTAGTGATGTCCTTTTACAAATATATAAAATGTAAATATGTATGTACATATGCATTTATATATATAAAATAAGGAGCAAACTGAGATATATTTCCTTGTGACCTAAAAATATTAATAATAGGAAATTTTATTTTATATAGAAAGATATCAAGCTACATAGAAGCATAAAATTTAAGGAAAAAAATGATTATTAGCAAAGTCATTAGATTGATATTTGCATATTACATATTAAAAAAATTATTTTGAAGTGACACTGTGAGACTTCCAAGGTAACCTTTTTCAGAAAAGAGTTATAGCTTTGGCCTCTCTCTGGCTTTTGCTCTGGATCTCTATCCCTCTGTCTGGATGCTTGCCCTTGGAAAACATCCATCATTCTGTGAGGACGCCAAGCTGCCACATACAGGGGCCACATGTTGGTGTACCCACCCCATAACTGCCAGATGTTTGGGTCAGCAAATCTTCATATGACTTGACCCCTCAGCCTTGAAGTCACTCCAGCTTCAAAATGCAGGAGAGAGTAAATCAGATACAAGTTGTGCCCCCTGAGCCTTGTCCAAATACAAGTGAGCAAATACATGTTGCTGCTGTTTTAAGCCATCGTGTCTTGGGGTGGTTTGCTACAGAGAAAAAAAAGGGGGGAGGGGAATATACAAGATACTACCTAAGTCTAAATTCAAGGCAACATGGGACACCTGGGTGGCTCAGTCGGTTGAGCGTCCGACTTCAGCTCAGGTCATGATCTCACAGTTCATGAGTTTGAGCCTCATGTCAGGCTCTGTGCTGACAGCTCAAAGCCTGGAGCCTGCTTCAGATTCTGTGTGTGTGTCTCTCTCTCTGCCCCTTCCTCACTTGCACTCTGTCTCTCTCTCTCTCAAAAATAACTAAACATTTAAAAAAATAGATTCAAGGCAACAGATGTTTTTGTATTGTTATAATAGAAAGCATATTATTTTTGGTTATTTTTCCCTCTTTGCATGTTCTTTCTGTCTCTCTCTCTCTCTCACACACACACACACAGACACACACACACAGGTTCTAATATCTTAATTACTTAAAGTCTGGATCTAAACAAACACTGAGATCAGCCACAAAGAATTGCCTGAACGTGATCTGTTCTGGTAACAGGTGGTCCAACAGTATGAATGTGCTTCCCAGCTCAAGCTATATATTGATGATTTATAGCAAAAGAACACATCTGGAGATGACACAGCTGATTGTGAATGACGGTGGACCTAACAGAAGAGAGAGATGATGTTTCCAGCAAGCATTAGCATCCTGTTATGACTCACTGTGTCTTCGGGCATGAGAAAGGCACAATGTCTGTTCCCTTATCTTTAGAACATTGGAGGCATTTTGTCCCCATTTTGCTACACTGAAAGAACGGATGACTAAGCAAGAAGAGTTGAAGGTAGTGCTGATTCTTCTGAATACATTCAGAAAGTCTCTGGCAACAGTAATATAACTATTCAATTATCCCTATTTTTCTGTGATGGTCCACAGATTAAACACAAGTATTGGTCCTTCTGTGTCAGGCACTGTGCTAGGCACTTGGACTACCACCCTAAGCAGGGCACAATCTCTGGCCACAGTAATCCTGTATCTAGAAGAGAAAGACATATATGGACAATTTCGGCGCAGAGTGATTAAAGCTGTAATGGAGTTGAATACAGAGGTATTCAACTGTCCTCCCAGAGAATAGACACTAAGCCAGTTTTGAGGATGGCTGGCTTTCACAAGGACTTTCTGGAAAAAGTGCAATCTGAATCCAGCCCTGAAGGAAGAATAGAAAGGGCCGGAAGGGAGCTTTCTTATATAGAGGATATACGGTGTCTATACGATCAAAAGCAAGACATTGCAGTACCATCAGGGAATGAAAAGCTCTTTTTATTCCTCGTTTGGTTGGTCATCTTTGGTTTTTAAAATAGAATGAGGCATGCTAAGAGATGAGAAAGATATGAGGACGACTGTTTGATCATGGGGTACACAAGAGTTTCCATTTGGAAGCTAAATCAGGAAGTAATATAATCATATTTGTGCTTTAAAAAAACAAAAACACCACCACTCTGGTTGCAGCATGGAGACCAGCTTAGAAAAGGCTGGATTCAAATGGAGAGTTATTGGAGTTAATTGGTTACATGCTGATAAGAAAGAGAGCTGCCTCTGGTGATTTCCTCGGTGCTGGTGGGTGCCTCAAACCTCAGGTCCTGGAGTGAGGATGGTGGTGGCTTTAGTGCTCAGTGCCCTCCCAGTTACCCTTTGTCTGTGTCCAGTGACATCATGCCACATTCTGGGTGCTTGTCGAGCCAAACATCCAAACATCCCCAGCCCTAACAAACCAATGCAACCGTTCATTTCCACCTTCTGCCTTTTATTTAATTCTGCTTTCTGCTATGATGGTATTATTATGGTAAGGAATGAAAAATAATTGCCACCATGATGTTAACAACTAATTATGAAATAAAGTTTAGATAATAATACTACAGTAATATCTGGATAACCCTCAAACTCCTCTATACATACACTGCCTCTTCAGTTTAAAGGTAAGACTGTAAATAATACAATAAATAAAACAGGATAGACATTTTGATGGTAAATAATGGGCAAAACAGGGACAATTTGTGTAATGTTTGATGTTTAAAAGTGAATGTATATTATTTCTAAACCCTAATTTTAAAATATCTTGCACATATTCATTTTCTCCTGTGACTCTATGTAATCAGCATGTTACCAAAATTTGAAGCAGATTTATATTGTTGTTATCTAAATAATGTATTAAATTTAAGAAATGGCCTGTATCTTCACCCCTGCCTATATCCTCATATTTGTTGCATAATTTTGCAGTGCCCTACCATTTTTACTTTGGGCTTAACCATATAACTTGATTTGGTCAGTGAGTTGTTAGCAAATTGGAAGCAAAGATTTAAAAAGCACTTGCACAATGCGGCCTTCTCTGTCTTGCACCTTTGCCTTTGTAATGAGAACACACTTAGACTCCCCTGCTGGAGGATGAAAGACATAGTGGAGTGAAGCCTAGTCACTGTGGTTGTCACAGCTGAAGCCAGTCTAGATCAGTATGCAGCCAGCTGCATATGAGGAAACCAAGCCAAACTCAAGAGAACCATACGGTCAACCCCCATCTTCTTCCAGTCTCATGTACAATTATGCTTATTGTGGAATGCTACTGAGATTTTGCAGTTGGTACACAACATTTTAAGGCAATAAATAACTGATACAGAGAAAATAGAAAATTTCCTCTGGCGTGATTGGTCAAGATTTGTTGTTTCTTTTACAACTGCTTGTTTAGAAAAGTCTTTTTCAACCTCATTACTTATTATTGATAATGTCATTGTTTGTTAAATTGACAACTGATCTTGGTTATACAACTTTTTAAGATCATTGTCAAGTTTGGGAAGGCTTTATCAAATTTCTTTTATATTTATCACAGATATAATTGTTGCTTGTATTAATACTGCTACTATTTATTGGTTTGTGTCCTACAAACATAGGAATTCTGGAAAGATCTATCTTGCATGATTTTTATCAAAATCAGGCAAAAAGCATATGGCACATTGATATTTGTATTTACTGCACTACTTAAAATGTTCCTGACAGGGAATACCTTCCATTTTGAATAGCTCTCTATGGGATCTGAAGCCTCTAATTACAATTTTACACATCTGATTGGAAGAGTTTTATGTAAACTGTCTTCTAGTTTTGTACATTTAAGATCTTGGTTTTCCTCCTGCATACGTGTACTTCTGATGTCACTCTCTATAGGATGTATTTGGATTTTGCCATCACCACTGGCCCTGTTCTGCATTTCCTAATACCTGATGAGTTGCCATGTGGGGCAATAGGAATATTCCTGGCAGCCATTTCTATTGGGGAAAGCAAGCAAAATTTAATCACATATGACAAAATGATTATGAAACACATACATCTATCTTTCTATACTCAAATGTATCAACAACTGAACTTCCCTGTAGCTGGATCCCAAAAATGTCTGTGGCCACTCCAAATGCATAAAATGAGGGGAATTACAAAAGAGGAAGACAGCAAAAATACCTTATATTTGCAAAACTTCAAAAAGGTATGACTAAGTAAACATATTTCTAAAGTTCCTCCTCCTAGAGCTTTGAAGGGAGCCCAAACAACTGAAGAAGCCCAAGCATAGTTCAGAGAGATTTAAAGAGATTAAGTAATTTGTTCCAGGCCACAATGTAGCAAGAGGCCAACTAAGACTCAGACCCACACTGTCTAAATTCAGAGCACAAAGATTTTAACCACCCTCGTATGCTGATTCTTGCTGCAAGAAAAGGTTTAACATAACCTGAACTACAGTTAGTGATAGGAAAGAAGAAGAGGTTTTTGGAAGAAAGCTTTGACTAAGTTGTTACTCACTGGATAAATTGGTGTGGAAGATCTGAGGTTCAGCTAGGACTGTCTGCAGGCAGGGATTAAACATCAACTATGAGGAGAGGAGAGATACAGAGACTGGAAAGCCAGCTGGGCCTGGAAGTCCAGTGGGAAGATAACTGGTGTGGGAGTCATATTAAGTAGCCGAGAAGGAAGGTGAACTAGAGGAAGCAGGGATTAAAGGGTGGGTTGAGTGGATAAAGAGATTACAGATTTTGGTGATGCAGTAGTAAGGCCCTAAGTGCTCCTTGGTGGTGAGTTAAATCTGCTATAAATTTGAAATCCAAGTTTAGAGTTAAGAAGGAACTGTTTTTTGAGGTTGCAAAGAATAGAGAGTGGGGGAGAGGATGAAAAGAAAAATTCAAGCAAAGTCATGGAGGCCTATCAAGAAGATAAGAAAGAAATTCATTGCCTCCTATTTAAAATTGTCTATTATTTGAAAGTTATTATTAAATCCTTCACACTTCTCCGTTAACCCAAAGTAGACCTTCAGACCTTCATCAAAGGGTCTTTCTAACCTTATAGTTACTTTTGACTTATGAATTCTTGGGTTTCTTCTTTTCAGTTATCATATCTCCAAATGAGTCTATTGCACAACCTTCTAATAATGTTCTGGCTAAGGTCAGAAACAGAGAGAACTTCATTTCTACTGGTTAACCACAGTAGTGTGTTTGTTTACATCTATAATGCTGTGGTGGTACATGGCCCCTCTTGCATCAATGCCAAATTCACAATACATAACAATGTAGGGGTAAGTTGGTTAGACCTTCAAAACCAATACCACCATGACTTCCCTTCCAGAGTTCCTGGTTGTATGTTTATGATTTTTAACATGATGTCTACACCAGATAAACTTGTTCAAAGAAGGTAAGGCATTCTCGCTCTACAATGGCCAATGGACTGTGGATTTCAATCTTTTGAAATACTTTGCAATGAAGAGCTGTGAATGGATCCCAGTTTTTTCTCCACTTGACTTTTTATTTAGACCACAGTACTGCATCATCTCCTTGGTAAGAGACCCCAGGCTAAAAGGGAATTGAATACCGGCAGGAGTATAAATTATCCCCTTGGTCCCTTGGCTTGCTTATTGGCCTAATGAATTCCATCTTTTGAAGTCAAAGGGTGTGGAGGCCAAAGCTTTCATTTCTGAAATGTCAAGAAATAATTAAAATCATAACACAAATAACACCAAAGGAACCTCATGGAGTTCTTGGTATCCTGGGGGGGTGGGGGGGGGTGGGGAATTTCAGTGCATATCTCAGCCTTAAGTGTAGAGCTTTGCTGAAAACACAGAGCAGTGAAATTGTCAGTAATTTGGAAAGCCCAAATCAAATAGCCTTTGAGGGAAAATGGCTTTTTAATATTTTTAATGTAATTTGACTGATTCCATTACATACAGATACCTACTTAATGCTGCTTTGAACCACTAAAAGGAAAAGGTAACCTTGAAGAGACTCTTTGCACTGTCTAATAAGAATAAAATAAACCAAATATGATTGTTATTGAGCCTCTTTTAAGGTAAAAAATATTTTTATTGGGGAGCCTGGGTGGCTCAGTCGGTTGAGCGATCAACTTCGGCTCAGGTCATGATCTCACGATTTGGGAGTTCGAGCCCCGTGTTGGGCTCTGTGCTGACAGCTCAGAACCTAGAGCCTGCTTCTGATTCTGTGTCTCCCTCTCTCTCTGACCCTCCCCCGCTCGTGCTCTGTCTCTCTCTGTCTCAGAAATAAATAAACATAAATAAATAAATAAATAAATAAAATTTATTTTTTTAATTTTTTTTTAACGTTTATTTATTTTTGAGACAGAGAGATAGAGCATGAATGGAGGAGGGCCAGAAAGAGAGGGAGACACAGAATCTGAAACAGGCTCCAGGCTCTGAGCTGCCAGCACAGAGCCCGACGGGGGGCTCGAACCCACAAACTGCGAGATCGTGACATGAGCTGAAGTCAGACGCTTAGCTGAGCCACCCAGGAGCCCCTAAAATAAAATTTAAAAAAATATATTTTATTGTTTTTATACAAAACTTGCTATTGCAAAATATCTATTAAAATCACTTTAAAGTTAAAAGTTTGCTCATAAACACAAATTTCTTTTATCAGTACAATAAACCTATTTGATAAGTATGGCTCATATGTTAGTTAGTTTATATACGAGGAAGCTGAGGAATTGTGATGCCAAGTTCACTTAAAAAAAAAAACCCACACAGCTAGTAAGGAGTAAATCCACACTTGAACTCAAGTTTCTAACTTCTGCACCAGCGATCTTTTCATTAACATCACCGTCAGACTCCTTCTGCAGTCAGCATTAGCCTTGTCCTGTTCCTGGACACGAAGGGAGGAAGCTATTTACTGGACCTTCCAGAGCGCCTTTTAGGTGTGTAAGCCTCAGACAAACAATTTTTGTGGATCCCCTGTTTATATTAACATTTCGATTAAAAATGTGTTTTCAGATTGGGGCGCCTGGGTGGCTCAGGTCTGACTTTGGCCCAGGTCACGATCTGACAGTTCGTGAGTTTGAGCCCCAAGTAAGACTCTGTGCTGACAGCTGAGAGCCTGGAGTCTGCTTCAGATTCTGTGTCTCCCTCTCTCTTTCTGCCCCTCCCCTGCTCTCTCTCTCTCTCTCTCTCTCTCTCAAAATTAAATAAACATAATTTTTTTTTTAAATCCATGATCAGATTTATGGTCCCATGGGGAGTATAGTGTTTTATTGAGGAGGATTTAGAATAATGGATAGAGAAGAGGTACTTATGTATTTGTTTATTGTGTAATCAGTTTAGTGAAGATTATTTGTGGTGTCCAAGCACCATCTCTTCCTGTTCATATTCAGGAATCACCTTTTCATGTTCTTTACTGACAAACATGTGGCTTCTGGGAAATTTGACATCTCACCACAAGCAAATGGTAGCAATGCTGTTATAACTCAAAATGCTATGGATCTTTGAAACCTGCTCATCTGGAAAAAAATGCAGCTCTTCTTGCCCCTGCAATTGTCCAATAACATTTATTTAAAGCTGGTTACATCATTACTTTTGACACTGTGTGATCTATCATGCTGCCCATGAGTGCTGGCTTCCAATGACCCTCAGAAAGTTTGTCTGTGTTTTATCAAAGGAGTCCACAAATAAAAGTTTTCCTCCATCTATGCAGGAAAATGAGAAAAATAGTTAATTTTTAGTTTTATAGTGACATGAAATTTACCAGCTAGAACTTTGTGCCTTAACTATAGAACTACATATCTTCCAAGTAAATCTTCTCTTGAACTCGTTAGGCCATAATCGTGTATTCTTAGAATGTCCTCTCCTTCAAGGTCACTTGCACCCTTGCCTTCCACACGTTGGTGCCAGTGAGAAGGACAGGCAAGAGACCAGTGAATAAAATAAGAAGAATAGTCCCATTGTGCAAGGACTGTCCACCCTTATCTGGCATGGTCTGAGAAAGATCTGAGAGTACAACATCATAATATTAATCAGAGGCAAGAGAGAACATGGAATGAAGGGCCTTCTGGTATCCCAGCACATTGGCCTTGAACACATTGAGACAGATAGGTGTGGCCTGCTCTGGGACACTGACCAATATATGGCAGGGAGCCTGCAGAGAAGATGGGCCTGGACACCAGAGGGGGTACACAGGCTAAAGTACATTTTCTGCCATGAACTGCCACCTTCGAGTTTTATAGAAGAGAGATGACACCCTGGCTGAAAGGTGGACAGCTGAGAGCCATGCTCAGCCCACACCTGAAGCTTGAGACCAAGGGTCAGCAGTGGATCAGAGTCTTGAACTTGTCGTGTGTCTGACCTGAGAATCACATCAAGTCACTGTGTCACTATCATGCTGATGGCCAATTTCATAGCATCCCATAAAAGAAATACACTAGTCCATAGGACAAAACATTTGTCTGGCCACCCTCCTGGAACTAGGGCCTGGTCAGGAATATAGGGGACAATAACATGGCACAAGTCCCAGAGCCCCTTATTTGGGGGATAGAGCACCAGGGAGTGCTCTTGTGGGAAGAAACAAAAACCAGGGTCACACAAGTCTCAATATACATTCAGAGCACCCTGCCCAGGTGGCTCTGCTGGCTTCAGCTGGTCTCAGGCACCAGAAGGGTCTTAGAAATTGAGGAAGATATTCCAAAGCCTAGGGCCTCTTGAAGTGCAAGACCTGAACAGCGGCCTTTCTTGCCCAGGCATGAATGTACTCGTCCCTCCATTCACTGCTTCTTCGTTGTCAAGACAATAAAAAGATCCAAAATATATGATAAAAACTCTCACTTGCTGTGATGAGTATCATCCATTTACCTATACAAATCCATTTCCACCCCCCTTTTTACCTGCTCTTTGCCCCAGAGGCTGACTGGAAAGGAGTACATGTTCAGGTTTTCTGTATCCCCTGACTTCCAGCTAGGTTTGAACAACGGGGAGCCCCTGTCAGAGATGAGAGGAAAATAGACAAATGTGGTTAGGAAATCATTCTCCTAGATTTTTCCTCGTGAGGCCATTGTGGCCTAGTCCCTCCACCAAAGGCTACTGCTCCTCTCAGGAAGCCATCTCCACACTAGTCTCTCTCTGGGTTCTGGTCACCATCTCTCATTGGGACCAATTTTGCTGCTTCTAGCTCCAGGATATTGCACTATTCCTGAGGTGGGTCTAAGCCTCCTTATAACTGACCTTTCTAGAATTAGCCTTTACTGATACACTTAAAAACACAATGCTTTGTTAAAAGATACACAGATTAGACAGATAGCTGACAACTAGAGAGGGCTCTTGTTCAGGGACCCGCTGCTGACATGAACTGCCTGCCAGCGTCATGAATAAGTTAACCTCATACAATTGGCTATTGGGGCCCACACTTTAAGTTTCAGATGAATGAGCTTTTTGTAAGAGAGGACTTGGGAGTCCTCCAGCTTGCACAAGGAACATGCCACTCTGCCTGCTTTTGGAGAGAGAAGGGTCCATTTCCTGGTCCTCTGCAGACAGTGTTATGGTTTGGCATAGGCTTGCAGCCAATCATCATGGGTGGTTACTCCATCTGTAAAATAAAGGAGTCAAGACTAGATCTCTGAATCAGTCCATCACTAGGGTCAGGAATTTGTAGAATGTTACCGACGTGGAAGTGCATCTCCCCAGACCTACCCTTAATATTTGCAGGACCCAGGGCAAGAGTACACATGGAGATCAATTTACTATAAGTCTAAATATTCAGAAGTTAAAAATAATGGTAACAACCAAATAAAGTGAGTTCTATATTCCTACCCTAACAAATATGTCTTTATAACAACAAACTGAAAAGTATACATAAAGCTAAAGTTTTGGCAAAATATCAAAGATATTGATATCATGATTACTCATATATGAGTGTTACTTTGATAATATTTGGATGTGTAATAAAATGTGTATATATATATATGTATATATATATAACTTATAAGTTATTTTATATTAATTCCAAACTTTTTGGCCTCATTTCAGTAAACTACTAATAATGTTATTGTTATCAAAATTTCTCCATAATTTGTATTCTACTGATCTAAATGATTAAAAAATTAATATAATTATATTCAAAGTATACAAAATTTTAATATATTTTATACAAATATAAATTATAGTAAATGTAAAAAATTTAAACATTAAAATTATTTTTCATTAATGTTTTTATTTTCTTTTAAATATTCATAACCATGAAAATTAAAATGCAAAATAAAATTAATGACTATCAAAATTATTTATATCAGGATTCACTTTTTATTTGGTTATTTGAAAATAAAATAAAATTTTTGTATATTAAAAAAAATTTTAGAGTTCAATATTCTGCTACTGGCCAGCGTAAAATATTACTGTTGAATTAGCATTGCAAAATGTTACTCACCAGTCATATGCCACTATTGAGAACATCAGACTAACTTGTAAATATCTGCAGAAACACAAATTAAAACACAAAAAGTAGAAAGAAAATGGACTCCACACTGCCAAGAAACAATATTTCATTACCCCAGTGTCTGACACATGGTTGGGCATAATCAATTGTTATTATCGTTACTAATAGTAGTCGTTACTAGTAGCATTTGTAGTAGTGATCGTATTTATTTTTTATTTTGTGGTTCTCTGGTTATTCCTTTGCTTTATGCCACAGAATTATTTAGTGGCAAATTTAACATGAAAGCCAATTTAATTCCTCCTGTAGTTCCACCAAATTTAGTTCTTAAAAATCCATTTACCAAATTAGAAGGTTAATTATGTCATCTCAGCAGGTGTGTCAATTTCACTTGGAAAGAAGAGATTTTTACTGTTAGAATCTATCCAAATCTATTTAGTAAAAAGTTATCTTTGATTCCAGTATGTCTTAAAACTTTTTAAGTTTATTTATTTATTTTGAGACAGAGAGAGAGAAAGTTCAAGTCAGGGAGGGGAGGGAGAGAGGGAGAGAATCCCAAGCAGACTCCTCACTATCAGCACAGAGCCTGACATGGCGCTTGAACCCACGATCTGCAAGATCATGACCTTAGCTGAAGTCAGACTGCTTAACTGACTGAGCTACCCAGACACCCCTGATTCTAACATGTGTTAAACCAAATTTCCTTCACAATCTGAAACCTGAATTTTGGCTTCTAATTTCAAAGAGAGAAAAGTAATTGAAAGCAAAAATTTATGCAACATCTAATACTTACTTAATTTTTTTTTTTCAGTCCAAACAAGGCTAGGAATACCAAGCCTTAAGAAATAAACTTTGCATTCAGTTATCCTATACTAATTTTTACTTCACTGTTATTTGCCCTTTTAACTTTGTCCACTGGCTTATCAAATAGAAATTGGCAGTGGATCACATTTTATGTTTCTTTGATTTTCAAAAATGGATTTTTTTTAATGTGGATTAAGAAGTGGACCAAAAGAGATAGAGTTTATCAGAATTATTATTTTTTTAAGACATCTCTTCATACCAACAATTTCAAGAAGGTTTCTGTCACCCTCGTGTCTCTTATAAATTGGGTTCTTTCTCTTCCAGGAAAGAAAGCAGAAATCTTAAAGTCCTATTAAAATAGTAATGGTATCTGAAAATATTTTCTGTTAGTGCTATGTCAAAGACCACCTCCAACAAAATAACTTATCTTGAAACTGCCAGAAATATCACCTAACTTTTACACGCAGAAACACCTTTTAGAATTAAGATGGTAAAATTTGTAAGTGCAGGGGTGACTGTAAGATTGTTAGGATGCTATTCTGCCTTCTCCAGCTGTTTGCCAATTTCTCTTTTCTCCCAAGAGTGGAAAGAGGGAGATATAGTCCCCAAATCTTTCTCTGTTCCCATGAGAGGAATAGTTTTATCTAGGAGAATTCCCTAATTTTCCCAAGACATTCTAGCCTGATGACAAAGGAGAGCCTGAAGTGCAGACTCTCTGAGACCTGTGTACTTAAAGAAAATATTTCTAAATAATCCAAACAAATGGAAAAGTCTCTGAAAAATGGGGCAGTAATTAATGTCTGAATAGGGGTACATCTAGTAGTCCCAAACATGGTTTATGAATATTATTCAGTGTTTTTATTATCAGTGGCTAGACTCTGAGAGCTCTTGATGTAAAATAAAATGAAATTAAAAGATGCTAGAGCTAAGCTGGATTTCAGAGTTTTTTAGTGTCAAAATTAAAAATAAAACAGGGAGGTAGTAACCTGTCCAATGCCTCAGTCAGACAGCCCAGTCTGTCAGACTCCGGCATAGACAGACTGCAAAGCCTTAGAGGAGGTATGATGTGGCGGGAAGACCATGGGTCATGTGATTGGGCAAAGCTTGGCTCCAATTCCAGTTTGCCATTTCCAAGATTATATATTCTTTTAAGATGACTAAGCCCCTGTTAACCATTTTCACATTTTACAGAGTGAAGCATAATACCTGTTTGTGGATTAAATAAAATAGTGTCTAAAGTGCAATAGCAGATATTGTGAATGTATATTTTATTTTTCTCTTTCCAATTGAGCATTCTCTTAACTACATATACTTATATAAGATCCCATTAAGGGTAGTGAATAAAGGGGAATGGTGGGTGATATATACTTTTTAAAATCTCTGACCTAGAAAGTTCTTACTTTCAAAGCAATAGGAGGCAGTGACTCATTACTACAGCATTCAAAAATGAAGGAAGGATGGGGGTGGGGGGTTCCTATCAAAGCAAACCATAGAACACAGATGAATAAAAATACACATATACATGTTTTATACACATATATTAAAGTATCTGCATATAGGTGTAACTAGATAAGAGAGTTCAATCATAACTGATTCTACTCTCTTCTGACTCATAAGCAGCATTAAGTAACTTCCTGTACTCTCCTGAAATGAGTTCTCTTTCTGCCCACCCCACCACCCTGCAGCCTGAGAACCTGGCTTTCCTTCAGAAGTTGAGTCACTGCCTTTATTTTAAAGGCTGTTTCTGCCAACAGATTTCTCCATCCAATTTCAGAAAAAGATTCGCAAAGTGTGATTGCCCTTTAATACTTTGATCAGTGTCTTGTTTTCCAGGTATAATGCCATTAGACATTTAAGGTTGACCTCGGAAAATAGAAAAGTAATTCTGAGATGTTATATAAATCAAAAAAGTTATTACAATATTCAAACTAAAAGAAAAATGCCAACATTTCAACATCTCTCACAGTTGAATTCAACTGCAATTTCTGATGTGCAGAAGGAAGTGGTGATTCATCTCAGTTCATAATGGGCCTCCAAAGTGCTAAATTTCTCTTACTTAGTCAGCCTCCAAAGGGACCTGAGAAGTGTGGATTAATAATGTAGAGACTCAAAATCTTTTTGATTTCTTTTAGTTCTATCAATTAGACTATATGACCCTTTATTAAGCTAATGGATTGAAAATTGAAAGAAAAGCTAATTTTCTTAATTAAAAATAATCAAATTATCATTAATTTAATTTAATTTTTAAATTCACATGGAATTAAGTAATAGATTGGCACATTAGCTATTAAACTTTGACTTGTCACATGAAATAAAAAGGTAGTTGTGGTGAATGCATTCAGTTTCAATATTTTATAAAACACCAAAAAAGAATTGTTACATTAAAAATGACACATGTAGCATAGTTTTATAGAAAGGAAGAACATAAGAAATGCCTTGTGATGTGTATGGTTATATCAAATACTCTTTGTCTACTCCTCTAGCTGTGAAGACTGTGGTTTAGGGCAGGTTTCAACAATGTTTGTGCAGGCAAAACCTGCCAACCTTGCTTTAAGCCATGTCATGTGCCTCACAGTGTGGCATAGAAAGTTGTGGGAATCTGCTTGGCATTCATACATGTATTCTGGAGGGCTGGAGAGTTAACACCCATGGAGCTTGCTTGACCAGTGAAGAATGGGGCTGATAGAAATGCGTTTCCCTTGACACACAGTTCATAAGACTCTAGGAAGGTCCTACTGAGTGGAGCATCAATTCATCATAGCACCAACAGGTCTTTATATTGCCTACCCTCCTCCCCGCAGTTGATTTCCTGTGTTAGTTATCTATTTTTGTGTAACAAATTGCCTCAAATCTTAGTGACTTAAAACAACAAGTATTTATTCTCACAGTTTCCATGGTCAACAAATCAGAAGCAGTTTCAATGGAGTGGTTCTAGCTCAAAGTCTCTCATGAGCATGTAGTTCAAATCTCAGCTAGGGTCATATTCATCAGAAGGCTTGACTGGGGCTGGAGGATCCACCTCTGAATTTACTCCTTTGGCTGTGAGCAGAAGCACTCAGTTTTTCACCATGTGGACTGGTGCTCACCTCATGACAGAGGGCTTTCCCCAGAGTGAGTGATCCCAGAGAGAAGCCAAGGGAGAGTGCAAGCAGAAATGTCTTATGTCTTATGACCTGGTTTTGGAAGGGTCATACCACCACTTCTGCTGTGTGCTCTCAGTGACCTAGAGTAACTCTGGTGCAATGTGGAGTTACTCTACACATCTACTCTCTTGTGGAGGAGACTACACAAGAGTATGAATACCAAGAGGTGGGGACAATGGGCTCTCATGGTGATTGGCTACCATATTTCTATCCTTCATTTATGATCGCTGGAATCACTTCCAGTAAACTACTTGTAAAAGCATTTATTTCAGGTTCTGCTTTTGGGCAGAAGCTATGCTAAAACAATGAATGATTTTCTCTATATAATTTTTTTTTAATGAGTATATCTGTATGTGCATACCAAAATATTTCTAAAACATTATTAAGTGCAAAAAGAATAATGTAGAACTCTTCCAGTATATGTATATAACTAGAAGAATATTTGTAAAAACTTAATAATAGTTAATAGTGGCAGAAAAGGTAAGGAAATAAAGGCTTATTAATTTCAATTTTATTATTCACAGCATTATTTGAATTTTTGAAACACACTTATGTATTTCTTAAAAAATAATTTGAGGGGCGCCTGGGTGGCGCAGTCGGTTGAGCGTCCGACTTCAGCCAGGTCACGATCTCGCAGTCCGTGAGTTCGAGCCCCGCGTCAGGCTCTGGGCTGATGGCTCAGAGCCTGGAGCCTGTTTCCGATTCTGTGTCTCCCTCTCTCTCTGCCCCTCCCCCGTTCATGCTCTGTCTCTCTCTGTCCCAAAAATAAATAAAAAAAAAAACGTTGAAAAAAAAATAAAAAAAAATAATAATAATTTGAATTTTTGGGGTGATGAAATTATGGTTAATTTTTAATTTCTCTATAAGTTTATGTATTAAAAGTATACTTGTCCTTTTAAAAACAATAACTGTAACAGAGAAAATCTTTCCTGTGAGGAACTATGAAAAATGTTTAAAGGAAAGCTGAATTCAAACAGTATTTCAAACAGTACTGTGTTCAGTCTTTTTAGGCAGTGAGCTATAGTGTTAACCCAATTATTTCATACCAAAAGAAAAGTTGAGAGGCATTCCACTTCCATGAGAAATCCATGTCCAAGGACACATTTCTTGTCATTTTGTTGGCTGTCCATTATCTTAACATTCTATTAAAACTGAGAATACATGGAAGAATTATCTGGAACGATGACCCAGAATTTTGCTCTTGTCTTCTGTTACTTTTCATATGTTTCAAACTAAGGTCAAATCCATTAACAATATGGTGCCAAGATAATGAGAATCCTACATAAAGCAGTTGAGAACTTGTTTCTATTATTTCTTCAAAGAACAGCTAAAAATTTACTTTGGAAACAATAGGCAACATTGGTTGGCAAAACAAGTGATAAACTAAAGAGTGCATCCTAAGTATCTTCCTAGCCCAAACTTCTCCAGTTAGAGCAGATGAAACAGAGGCCAAATAACCAGAAGATTTCTGGAATCAGTAGGTCTCTCCTGGTGAAACTGTTGTGGTAGCTGCCCCAGGTGATGCTCAACTATAGTTAAGACCAGGATGGATTTGGATTAAGCTTCTATATCTCTCTTGCCAACAAGACACATAGCTCCAACAGGCAATTCATAAATCTTAACATAATGTGACTTCACATTTTAATCTTTTTAAACTCTCACCTCTCTAGTTGTAAAGCAAGAGTTTACTATCATAAGCAAAAGACATCTTTTGTAGCTCAGATGATATCTTAATAGTTGTAACTTCTATTAAAACCAGATAAGAATTTATATTAATATATTAAAGAATTTGAATCATCTACTTCATTTGACTAACATTGTAAGTAATGGAGGAGACAGACCAAAAGGCCTACAATCTTTTTTTCCCTAAAGACGAAAAAAGCGAATTTTAGAAACATTTTTTTCCTGATGATAGGCACATTTCTCAGGAAGCAAGTTAATTTCCTACAATTTTAATTGTAAATCCAAGTGTCTTTGCCAAGTTTTCCATGTTGTCAATGAGGGACATCTGTGGCTAAGGCATTGTATCTTTTGGGTGCTCTGGGCCATGACCACAGTGCTATTCCCATTCTGATACATATGGACACTAGCAAGGTTCATTATTGTAATCAGTATTGAGCCAGCTAATGTCTGAAATGCTAAGTGGCATCACTTTCCACTCCTCTGGTGTAAATCTCATTAATGTGGTAAAATTCAAAGTCTGATGTAAATACATAAAGAAAAAAAAAAGTTGAAGGATTTTTTTTTCATAAACTGCTTAACTTCCCCTATAAGTTTTGTCCCCTTAAAAAAAATCTTGTTGGGGGGCACTTGGGTGGCTCAGTGGGTTAAGCGTCTGACGTCAGCTGAGGTCATAATCTTCCCGTCTGTGAGTTTGGGCCCCCGAGTCGGGCTCTGTGCTGACAGCTCAGAGCCTGGAGCCTGCTTTGGATTCTGTGTCTCCATCTCTCTCTCTCTGTCCCTCCCCTGCTCACGCTCTGTCTCTGAAAAATGAATAAACCTTAAAAAAAAAATCTTGTTGCGTGGAGGTGTAGAGAATTGGATGAAGGTGGTCAAAAGGTATAAACTTCCTGTTATGAGATAAGTAAGTCCTAGAGATATAATTACACAGTATGATGACTATAGTTGATAGTACTATATTATATATTTGTAAGTTGCTAAGAAAGTAGATCTTAAAAGTTCTATCACAAGAAAGAAATTGTAACTATGTGAAATGTGGATGTTAATTAAATTTATTGTGACAAGCATTTCCAAGTGTGTGTATGTGTATGTATAGACACATTGTATGTATATATATATATATATATATATACACACACACATATATATGTATATATGTATGTGTGTGTATATATATATATACATATATATGTATGTGTATATATATGTATATATATGTGTGTGTATATATATATGTATCCCTTAAACTTACACAGTGTTATATGTCAACTATATCTTAATAAAACTGGGAAAAAAAAGTCATGAGTCTACCATATTCCTCCAAATAGCCTTCTGAAAGAAGCTATGTCCATTTAGAGTGATATAAATTGCTTGAATTTTTATTTTTGTCTTCTTATGGCAAGCTTGAATATATAGTGGGTAGATTTAACAAAGCATAGAACACAGTGGATAGCATGAATAAGGTTAAGTATGGCTAAAAATATCCTTGCCAGCAACAGAAAGATGGGTAACTATAAAGTCTATACAACCTCAATTCCTTTTGCTCATTTATTCCTAACTCCTTTTAATCAAATATGACTGAAATGTAAATATTAATATAATATGCAAATTGTTATAGCAAGTTTTCTAAATTTTTCCTTCTGCAGTGAAAAGTCTTTTTTTTATTTTTTTCATTTGAAAAATTATTTTTAATGTTTTTTGAGAGAGGGAGAGAGAGGCAAACATAAGCAAGGGAGGAGCAGAGATAGAGGGAGACACAGAATCTGAAGCAGGCTCCAGGCTTTGAGCTGTCAGCACAGACCCTGATGTGGGGCTCAAACTTAGTGAACCATGAGATGATGACCTGAGCTGAAGTCAGATGCTTAACTGCCTGAGCCACCCAGTGCCCCTACAGTGAAAAGTCTTGAACCATAGAGAGAGGGAATCTTCCTCTTTTGCTGTCCCCTCTCATTCTTTTGGCTGGGAGAAACACTGCATTTTTCATGCCAAACCATATGTATTCTAGTCTGACTCATTAATTATTTTCATAATCACCATAAAATATAACCATAAAGTTCCTTCTCACTACTTCAAGTTTTTTTGTTATGGAAGTAAAACTAGAAAGAAATTGCTTAGGTGATTTCCCTACATTGTTCGTGATTTAGAGTTTCTCTTCAGAAAAGCTTCCCAAAGATTCTTATATCTTCAATGATGTGGTAATTCACTAACTGTACATACCAGCCTTAACTGAAAGTTCTTTTTCAGACATGGAGAGTAATTAAAGTTTTTATACCCTGGTTTTATCTAGGAAAATAAAAAAAATAATATTTGGGAATTGACTTGAGAATATCAATTTAAATGTAAATAATAAAGAAAACATTATTTTCTTAGCTATATTCGAAAAGTTTCCCCTTGGGAGAGATTCAGTTTTGAAGTTAACACTTTGACAAGCCTATTTGGAGATTCCAGTGCTATAGTTTGGCCAGTACCACAGATGGATTGAGAGAGATGGTAGAAAGCTCTACTGTTCTATTTAGAGGAAGAGATTTGATACTTCATGGGATTGGCTCAGGGAGAAGAAATGGAGAAGAGAGATTGAGAATAATTTAATGTAACTCTGAGTAAAATATCATATGTTGTATAATGCAAGTTCTCCCATAGTCTTCTTCACAAAATCATTAGTGAATTTAAATTGCTCACTCATGCTTTATAGAGAAGAATTCCTAAAGGTAGAAACTGAAGAAGTACTGAATCCAGCTTCAAGGCTTGTATGAGGTGAAAGCAGGTGTCCACTGTAGAGATTACATAAGAAATGAGAAAAGATTTCAATGATATGATTTTTAGGCTAGAGAATCACTTCCTTATCTATGACCCCACATCTCTCATAATTTGCATAGATAGAGCAGAACCCTATATTTGCTAAGAAATCTTTATAGTATTTTAAAAAGAATGGTCATATTTGTGTGTACCACCCTTAGATTTGTCAAGGAACAAGGGCTTAAAGACAAGAATATATAAGCATGGTGGCTGGAGTGACCTAAACCCCTAGAATTCTAAGTTACATGAACCAGTGATTTTCATTTAGGTTGGTTTGCAGTATAAAATCTCCTGCCTGTGATGCAAACGCTTCTGCTTATCATCAGAAGGTCAGTCAGGACAGAGGGTCCTAGGGATTATAGATGGAGAATAGGTACAGTTAAAAAATCTGGTAGCTAAGGTAATTTGCCATTCTATCTGCCTCAGAGTGATCAGTATACAAGCTCTAGTTTCAACACTAGACTTGACCTCAGAGAAAGAAATCTAAGCGTTTCTCAATGAGAGAAACATTCTATTAAACTTTAGCTGTACCTTGTGTATTAAGGAGATAGCCAGATATTAACGTGGATGTGGAGGATGAGTAGAAGAGAAAGTTCTTTGTAGCTGGCTCAAACTTGGATGAGGAGGAAAGAAACAAATATTCTGTATAAAGGTGCACAATAAACTATAAAGGTCACTTATAGACTAAGGATTTGGCCCTTACTCCTGAATTAGTATTGACTTCTCCTTGGCCATGCTTCAGCAAATTTTTCCTAATTAGCTGCACATGCTTTCTATTTATGACCCTGGAGTAAACCACCTTTTCCATCCTTGACCCTATTAGCTCAATCCTTCTTCCTCATACCTCCCTTGTTACTGCCTGAATCTGTCCGCCATTGGGCTAACCATGCCTCTCTCTCTAGCAGTGTTTGTGGTTCCACATCTAGATTCCTGACATCTGCTCCATTCTTATATAGTATTTTGTCTTCCAAATGATATTAGGGCACCAACTTTGGCTGTTTGGAACTTTTGATTCCATTTGCTAAACTGTAAAAGTCATGTGTGGAGACTTATGGGTAGCAATAACTGAACGCTCCAGTCCAGGGGTAACTATAAGGGCAGAAAGAGAGCTTGGAAGAGAGTGGGAAAACAGAATTAAAAATTATTAATAATATTGATTTTTACTTTTTCAACATTAAAAAAAATCTTTGTTGTACTTTATTCTATCTCCCAAAATTAATGGAAGAGTTCTAGTCATGTTTCACCAGTAGTTCAAAATGAGCCACCATGCTAGTTTCTTTCTACTCTTCTATCTGGCCCATCTACAAGTCCTCCTTCAAGAGGAAGTCAACTGAACAGCAGAATACCAGGTTAGTATTAAACTTGTTTCAACCTTCAAACTGTTCTATTTTTTCTGTAACTCCTTCCAATTTGGTCTTCACCTCTAATAAAACAAGTCGTGCCAAGATTGGCAAATAAACAACTTTTTTAAAACCCAGTGGGAAATTTTCAAGCAGCTAACTTGACTTGTCAGGAGCATTTATATTCTAGATTCTCTCTCCTCCTTTTCTTCACTTGGCTTCCAGGACATCACATTCTCTGATTATCTCTAAGACTAAGTAGATGCTTCTCAGCCTTTTTTTTTTCTAATTCCTCCTCTGCTCCATTCTTTTAACAATGGAGCATCCCAAAACTCAGTCACTGGATCTTTTCTCTTCTACACTCACTGTGTTGGTGATATCTCATCTAGTCTCATGGCTTTAAGTGTATCTATACATAAATGCTTCCCAAATAAATATATATGACCTGGACTTCCTTCCTTATAGCTTCCCAGCTAATATATACAACCACCCACTTGCTGGCTTGACATGGATATGCATAACTGTAACATATCACAAACTGAATTCTAGATCTTTCTGTGTAAACCTCCTCCCCACATAGGCTTCCTCATCTTAGTAAATGGCAACACCAATCCATCCAGTTGCTTAGACCAAAAAGCCTGAGGTCATCCTTGAATCCTTTTTGTCTAATATCTAATATCCATTTCATCTGCAAATCCTATTGTGTCTGACTTCAGATTATACCCCACCAACACTACACTGCTTTAAGACATCAGAATCTTTTGTTCTAAAGAGCATCCTCAATGGTCCCCTGTTTCCACTTCGCTCTCCTAGGGTTTATTTTCAACATAGCACCAAGATTCTTTTGAAAACAAAGTCAGATTATGTTATTCCCCTGCTCAAAACTATCTAGTGTCTTTCAGTGTTTCCCAGAGTAAAAGCCAATGTCCTCTGAAAGGCCAAGAAGCCCTATATAATCTGTCCCTTTTTACCCTTCCATCCTTTCTTTACTTGTATCTTTTCTCAACACACTCCTTCCGCAGGGCCTTTGCTCTTGCTTTCCCTCTGTCTGGCATACTATCCCCCATATATCCACATGTTTACTCCCTCACCTCCTTATATTTTGGTTTGAATCTCATTTTGTCAGTGGAGCCATCTCTGATTACAGTAACCCCTTTTATTCACAGAAGATATGTCTGAAGAGCCCCAGTGGATGTCTGAAGCTGCAGATAGTACCAATGCTTGTATATGTTTTTTTCTATACAGGTGTCCTTATGATAAAGTTTAATTTATAAAATAGACACAGTAAGAGATTAACAATAATAACTAACAATAAAATATCACAACTATAACACTATAACTGTAATAAAAGTTATGTGAATGTGGTCAGTCTCAAAATATCTTATTGTATGCATTCATCTTTCTTCTAGTAATGATGTGAGATGATAAAATGCCTACATGAGGAGATGAAATGAAGTGAATGACATAGGCATTGTGACATGGCTTTAGGCTACTATTGACCTTCTGACCGTATGTCAGAAGGAGGAAACTCTGCTTCTGGACCGTGGTTGATCAGAGGTTAGAGGTGCTAAATGAAACACCAGAAAGTGAAACCATGGATAAGCAGGAATTACTGTACCAAACCCCACATCTCTACCACTTCTAGGTTTTATGTTTATGCATATCATTTTTCACTATCTGACATAATCTGTGTCTTACTTGCCTGTTAATGTTAATTTTATGTTCCACCAGGGATTAGGTGTTCAGTAGATATTGACTAAGTGAATGAATGAACGAATGAATGATGAGAAATAAATCCATATTTCTATTATATCACCTTCCCCATACCCTCAAAGAGAGAAATTTTGTTAATAGTGCTATTCTCTCTCTGTAGGCAGTTGCAAAGACATAGGTTTTCCCCCACTCATTTGTATGCATTTTGGTTTTATCCTACATGTTTTAAGACATTTAAGTTTTAAAAATAAACAGGGATGCCTGGGTGGCTCAGCTGGTTAGCAACTGACTCTTGGTTTCGGCTCCGGTCACCATGTCGTGGTTTGTGAGTTCAGGCTCCACAGAGTGCTCTGCCCTAGGAGCCTGCTTGGAATTCTCTTTCTCCTCTCTCTCTGCCCCTCTCCTTCTCTGTGTGTGTGTGTGTCTCTCAAAATAAATAAATAAACATTAAAATATAAAATAAAATAAAAACAACAAAGCTGATGAAAAAAAATAACACTGATAAGAGCTAAGGTTTCCAAAACATTAAATGTAAGCAGACAACTTAAAAATGTGTAATTATTATAAAAGATCTTGTGGAAAATCACATTTGGGGAATATATTAGTCAAAACAAACACTGAACAATTTTAAACAGGTAGACATAAACATGTTTTTAAAAATTGAAGTTAGATGGTGAATTTTCACTCCTGTTATTGATCTGCTATGAAATCTTTAGATTATATATAATATAATAATTCAGGGCCAAGGGGAGCTTTTCTTTAGCCAAGAACTGCTTTATTTCATCCACATAATGCCAGTTGGAAAAGTTTTGAGACAATCACAGTGACATGCAGCATCCTCTAACTGACTTTATCAAAGTTTGGGGATATGTCTGAGAAACCATTTTTCTGATACATTAATGATATATAAGCCAAGGCATTGAGCAAGGGGAAAGTTCAGTATTAAATGGGAAATTTCATTAAGGTATCATTTTGACCAGTGGATACATGAAACTTTACTTTGCCATATGCAAATTCGTTTAGGGAATGTGTTTTGTCAACAATTTACCTAGAAATGAATTAAATCAATTTGAGATTTTGAAATATGATTTTGTAAAATATATCCTAGAGATTTTTTTTTCTTTCACAAAAGGAGGCTTTAAGATCATTCACAAGGTGATAGTTTTCAATAATTTGAAGTTGATACTGAGAATCCCAGAGGCTGAAATGGTTGAGTGTAGGTTTAGTTTTGTTAATAATGAGGGGAAGATGTCAGATAAACCATACAGTAGCATCCACAAATATCCTGCTTCCTTTTTACTGCCAAATCTGTCTCATGTTATTTCTGTCTACCCACCTCAAAGGCTCCCAAGAATTCAAAATACCTTGGCAATATGTGAGGCAGAACCCCGCTCCCCTCTGTTTCCTTACTTTGTTTAAACTTCACTCTACTCTCCCATCTCACTAGAATCATATTCTTCCAGAAGCACTCATATTTTAATAAACACAATCATTTTATGCATACACAACCCTTCACACACACACACTCACACACACACACACACACACATCCTACATTATGCTTACATGTATACATTTTATGCTATATGTATATATGGTGCTTCTATAAACATCAGTACCAGTAAACTGATTTATAGACCCTAATACCAACATTGGCAGAAGCTGAACAATGAAATACAAAAATCAACACATGTTACAATTTTACTTGTCAACTATACCTTAACAAACCTGAAAAAAAACCCATATATTTCTCAATTGAAAAATAAATGATAGAGAGATGATAGATAGATAGATAGATAGATAGATAAATGCAGGATTTTAATTATGTACAATTATGAACTCCAAATCATTGAAGAAATGTTATTATATGCTAGGACATAAAAATAAGTGATATACTATAGTCTACTTGAGGATATTATTTGTTGAATTTTTTTTCTAGTGGGTTTAAGTTTCCTTTATCTTATTAATTTTGTTAATGAGATTTTTTCTTCATTTCCTCTAAATGTTTTCCTGTCTCCTGGAAATTGTACAAGTTAACGTTTTACTCAATCTACCTGTAAATATATTAGGAGCTTTTAAGCATATAGTTTGTGAAAGGGGGAATCACAGGAGGGAAGTTTACATGAGAAGGTGTTAGTTTTTCTGAGGCAATATTCAAGCTGGCTTCTAAGCTCATCACAAGTTGAACACCATTTCCCATGTCATTGGCACCATGCAATGGAAACTATACCCTAAACAACATCTTCATACTTCAAAGGGAATATAGACATGTTCTCGTATCTAGCCATCAGGCTCATTTATCATGTCAAGTTTTTATAAAATTGCCTGCATTTTAACTGTCCAAGGGTAATAAAGGCAGTCATAATAAAAAGTTTCCCACAGAATCATCATCTAGTCTTAATTTTTTCATTCATCAGAATAGGAGTTTGGCAGCTCTGTCCAAGTCTCCAAATTTCTAGAACTGGCCTTGGTACATACACTAGTTTATGTACAGCTGAAGTGGATTTTGTGTAATTCAAATCATTACAGATTCATTTCTGTAATCTGAATGTCTTCTATTGGTGCGCCTGGGTGGCGCAGTCGGTTAAGCGTCCGACTTCAGCCAGGTCACGATCTCGTGGTCCATGAGTTTGAGCCCCGCGTCAGGCTCTGGGCTGATGGCTCAGACGGCTCAGAGCCTGGAGCCTGTTTCCGATTCTGAGTCTCCCTCTCTCTCTGACCCTCTCCCGTTCATGCTCTGTCTCTTTCTGTCCCAAAAATAAATAAACATTGAATGTCTTCTATTACTTTGAAAATCTTTGTAAACTCTTTTGAGTGTTCTGCAAGGTGGCCAATTTTGAAAAACCTTTTCTTTTTAAGTGCCTTTCTAGAGGAAACATAAATAAAATAGTCATCAAAATTCTCTACGTCTCTGCAAAGGGTTTAATTCAGGGAGTTCGTGAAGTATTTCATCCAGAAAGTGATGCTATGATGTGGATGAAATGAAAAGAAGTGTAATGAAAGCAATCTTTATGCAACGAGAAAAAATCTAGCCCCACAGAAATTGTACAAATGCTTACTAGTTAAGTCTTTAAACTATGAGTCATGACCCGTGATTAATGAAGTATTACTCCTCAGCTTTCAGTAACCATGAAGGTAATTTTTATAAAAGTAGTTTTTACCCTACCAGAGTGATAGCTAGAAAAGATAAACTCCTACATAAGGCAGTGGTGGGGGCAGAGAGGGAGGAGGTTACGATCTGCGTGGGAAGCTGCGTAGGTTGTCAGGGAAGCTTCTAGTCCAAGATGGGGCTTCTATTCCTCTAGCTTGAGCAGTTACCAACCACTTTTCAGTTGTTTAGTTGACCTGTTCTCTCTCTCCCTCCCCCACCCCATTGTCAAATCCAACACATTTGTTTGAAAACCAGCATATAGCTTTTATTAAAACAATCCTTGAGTTTGTGTCAACTTGCATCAGCAAATGGACTAAATTATTAAGATTTTATTTACATACATTCTATCATCCAAGCCATGTGTTTCTGTAAATATCTTATTGAGTTACTTCTCTTAAAAATAAAGGTGCTGCACCCTTCAATATACTAATTCAGCATTTCATTGGGAATTCTCCAAGGCCTTGGGTCATACTGTTCCTAGTTTTCACCAAAGAAATAATTTCTATCTTTGCATTGCTCAATCTAAGACTGTGGGTCAAAATTATCTCCATAGAGAATACATTCCCCTTACCAAACAGAAATTGATATTCTGAATTTATTTTTCTCTTAAAACCGAAAACTTCATAAAATTGTTTTAATTAGCTTTCTTTTTATCAAAGACCAAGCACTCTAAAATGTCTACATTATATGTTTTGTGTAAACTTATATGTGTATCTATGTCCTTCTATATACTTGTGTCTATGTGTATAAACACACACACACACTCATATACAGAGAGGTACATGAAATGAAAAAATAAAGCAGAAGTCATAGCAGCATATTTTCAAAACCTTTTTGTCAGTTTTGTAATCCCACCAACCTCTGAAAAGGTGTCTGGTAGGTAATGCTAATCTGAAAACTTGGCAGATCCATAGTTCCCGTGAAGAGTTTGAAATGATGATGAAGCCATTCACCTCGTCACTTTAGGAGCCCTTTAACTCCTCATTAATACAGGGCAATGAAACTGAGTACAAGGCTTACTTCCCCAGTCTTAACTGCCTGTCACTATAATCTGAGGAGGTACTTCCTCTTTATCCACAATTTCAGTACAAGCTTTTTTGGCCTAATTTCCAGAAATTAGCTCCCCTTCAATTATCACCCTGATTATTTCCGAAACCCCAAGGGAACCGTATCACATATACTCTAGGACGAAGGCCTCTCAGGTTTTTAGATTCCAGCTGCTGTGGCAGAGCTCACCCTTACAAGTTTGTGGTCTTCTCTGAGAACGCCAGTCCTCCAGTGTAACTCTGCTGGTGCTCCCTGGATGGCCTTGAGTTGTATCGCTACTCCACCCAATTCCCACATCTCAACTAAGACCAGAATGTAACTTTTATCAAGAATTTCTTCAGGAGTTGAACATAACAGATACACAACTCAGAAAGTACGTTACAAGTGCTACTAGAGACCCAAACATGGCCGTTTATAACTCTGGGTGACCTGCAGTAAGGGACAGTGTAACCCCTGACCCGGGAAGCTTCAGCTATCCACACCTCAGGGCTCATTGAGGGGAAATGTTCTTTTCTGCCCAAGCTGGTTAACAGCATGCCTGAGAAGATATAGGGACTTCACTCCTCACAACAACCCTATTATAATGATAATAACCACCACCACCAGAATAATCCTTTTTACAGATGAGAAAAATAAGGCCCCAAGAAGCTAAAGGTTCAAGATCACAAAGCCAGGATTTGAAAACACAAAAGTGTCTGATTCCAGGAATCTAGAGGCAACTAAAACTCTGCTAACGGTCAGAGCGCTAACTTCACACAGGATTTAATGAAATTCTGACAGATTCTTGAGTGAAGATGAGAGAGCACTTTGCCCTGGGGAAGGAGTCAGGTGAGGGAAAGCAGCAACCAAATTCTGAGGGCTGCGGGGGGGGGGGGGGGGGTGGGAACCGCTGACTCTGAAATAGCACCTCCTACTGCAGACTTCCAAGCTATGATGGCATCAAAGTTTATGCACTCTGAGCCCAGGGGGAACTGCCATACCTCCCTCACCCTGAGTAGAAATCCTAGCAGATCCTAATACTGTATGTATCCCCAGTATCCTGTGCAGCAGGGAGGAAGAGAGAGAGCGACCTGATATTATCTCTACTGTTCTTTAGAAAGCTTCCTTCCTATTCTAAGCTATGATTCATCTGATGGCTTGGTGGCTTGAACTATGAAGGTGAATATATATATATATATATATATATATATATATATGTGCATATATATACAGTTGACTCTTAAACAGCATGGGCCTGAACTGTGCAGGTCTACTTATAAGTTGATAAATATGGTACAGCACTGTAAATGTGTTTTCTCTTCTTTATGATTTTCTTCACATTTTCTTTTTTCTAGCTTACTTTATTGTAAGAATACAGTACATAAGACATATAACATACAAAATATGTGTTAACTGACTGTTTATGTTATTGGTAAGGCTTCTGGTCAACAGTAGGCTAGTAGTAGTTAAGTTTTGGGGGAGTCAAAGTTATATGTGGGGGGCCCTTGGGTGGCTCAGTTGGTTAAGTGTCTGACTTTGGCTCAGGTCATAATCTCATGGCTCATGAGTTTGAGACCCACATGGGGTCTCTGTTGTCAATGAGGAGCCCACTTTGATCCTCTGACCTCCTCTCTCTCTGCTGCTCCCTCACTAGTGCTCATGCTCTGTCACTATAATCTCTCTCTCTCTCAAAAATAAACATTAAAGTAAAAGTTTATGTGTGGATTTCCAACTGCATAGGGGTTTGGTGCCCTTAACTCTCACATTGCCCAAAGGTCAACTGTGTATATATATATATACACACATACATATATATATATGTATATATATAGTATCTATTTATTATTATTATCTATTTATTATTATTTATTATCTATTATTATTTGTATATATTATATATAATAATAATATTATACCTGTTTATTGTATATATATATATATATAATTAGTGACAGTGCTATTTTTTTTTTAATTTTTTTTTTCAACATTTATTTATTTTTGGGACAGAGAGAGACAGAGCATGAACAGGGGAGGGGCAGAGAGAGAGGGAGACACAGAATCGGAAACAGGCTCCAGGCTCTGAGCCATCAGCCCAGAGCCCGACTCGGGGCTCAAACTCACGGACCGCGAGATCGTGACCTGGCTGAAGTCGGACGCTTAACCGACTGGGCCACCCAGGCGCCCCGTGACAGTGCTATTTTAAAGATATATGGAAGGGTGCCTGGGTGGCTCAGTCAGTTAAGCATATGGCTTCAACTCAAGTCATAGTGTCGCAGTTCGTGAGTTCAAGCCCTACGTCAGGCTCTGTGCTGATACCTCGGAGCCTGGAGTCTGCTTCAGATTCTGTGTCTCCTTCTCTCTCTGTTCTTCCCTGGCTCTCTTTCTCTCTCTCTCTCTCTCTCTCTCTCTCTCTCTCTCTCTCTGTCAAAAATAAATAAAGATTAAAGAAAATTAAGCTAAAAAGATATATGGAGAATGATGTGAACACTATAGAGCCCAAAGTCAAAACCTGAGGACCCACAGGCCAAGGCTGGCAATAGGTAAGCTCTGTAAGAAGATGTGTGCCATTGGAGAGAACAGAGGCCAGAGATGAAGAAAAAATAGTGCATCTGTACCTGGTGGGCAGTTAAGAGTCAAGCAATAAAGTCAAGACAAATTACTTGTCAGCGAGACAAACAAGAATGCAAGTTCTACTCTTTAAAAATGTGGATAGCAATTTGTAGTTGTACTTGCTTGACATAATTAAACTCATGGAAGATGGTATAGTTCTTTGCATTTTCATGTAGATTTTACAAATACTGTAAAAAAATAACAATTTTAATGGTGTGTTACTTCATTTTATCTCCTATCTCAAATTATTTGATGCAATAGCTTCCTCTTCAAGTCAAAACACTTTTACCTTCAAAATTCAGCAAGCTTTAGCAGCAATTATAGTGAAAATTCCTGTAGAATGTATAAAGTATATCCTCAAATTAAAGTCTAAGCTGGGAAAATGGAATGCTATATAAGATTTTTACTGCAGAAATCTCTATCCTAACAACATGATACTATTTTTAAGGTGATGAATACAGGCCTAAGATAGCACACTTCTCCCCAGTCAGGGTGTAAACATAATTCTTAAAGATGTACAAATTATCTAAACAATGTATCTTAGCTCCACCCTCTAGGCATAACTAAATTTGACTTCATAATCCTAAATTCTCAGACCAGTAGCTAGGGAGCTATTTTCAACACAGAACTTCCAGACTTGCAGAACCATCACCAGTCAAATAGCCTTCCTGTCTCAAGAACAGTTGTCCATATGGTAACACTAGAATCTGCTGGACCTGAAACAACCTCTCCCAGGAAGTTAAGGCTTACTGAATTTCCAGATTGTGATCCGATACAATTTAGTGCTTTTGTTCAACGGCACGGCACTTCCTACATGATCTTGAGTCATCCTTTCATTTGTCAAGCTTATTAACAAATGGCAAATGGACAAAATTGTATTCACTGAGAGAATTTTTCCAGGTCAGAGATTGTGATTCTTAATCCATTCCTCATACCTCTCCCCCTTTTTAAGGTA
Organism: Herpailurus yagouaroundi; assembly: GCF_014898765.1. Taxonomy (NCBI): domain Eukaryota; kingdom Metazoa; phylum Chordata; class Mammalia; order Carnivora; family Felidae; genus Herpailurus; species Herpailurus yagouaroundi. Next base: position 65,435,068 of record NW_024412376.1, read on the forward strand.
GTTTCCAATAAGCACACAATGATTTCATCCATCCCTTCTAAATATTTTCAAGTCTATTTTATTGTAACTACCATAGTCACGTTTACCTTGATTCCTCTTCTTTTTTGGACAACTTGGCTTTTTTATCTACCTATAACCATCACAGTAAAGATTCAGAAAGAATTTTTAGTATAAGCCAAGATCACTGACCTCTGATCTCCAACACGTTTATTCCAAGTTATAAGGACAAGAAAAGCCCTGAGAATTGAGAATAGTTTGTTTTTGTTTTTGTTTTTGTTTTTAAACTCCTGGCCCTAATGGCTGATTCTAACTGACTCTGATCCAACAAACTATGTGAATGCATTGGCCTGTTTACTTCTTGGTTCCCACTCCTGACTTTCTCCAGTAACCTAATATCCTGATTCATTGTTTTGGCTGAGTTTTCTGTACCAGTTGGCAAGTCAGACCTCCTGTCCTCCCACAGAAAACATCCTGATGCCCACAGTTCACCCATACATTTCTCTATTAGTACCACCAGCTGAAACTGAACCTATGTGGAGATGTTTCCCATTAAATTTCTAGCAACTACTATAACACTTGCTTTCTTATTTCCACTTGTTTGGGAACTGCTTGCCAACTTGAGGAAGTTATGTATATTCTTAAAAAGTTATCTTCTAATTGTAAACTTTATTTCCACAAAGCCTCACCTTGCTCTGTTTTTCCCCATTTAAACTCTTAGTCCAGATCCATTCTTCAGACATGATGTTGGCAATACGTCCAGAAGAGTGTGTAGGCAGCACCCCATGTGAAGGTGTGAATGAATTTCATACTCTGAAGCTCCTTTATTTCCACATATCGTCCCCCAAAAGGATTTGTCTAGGTAACAAGGTGGAGATGCTTTTCTTTAGAAGATTTTTCAGAGATTTCCTTGTCAGAAAAGAATTATGAGTGAATAGCCCAGCTTTCCAAGGAGCACAGACCACAGGTGTCCCATGCGCAAGTGAGGTCAAAGGAACAGACAGGTGCTGGATGTTCTGGCTCCCAGGGAGAGGAAAGGACAGACCCCTGAAATCATTCCCTCGGAGTGGGGAATGGCAGGGAAGTGTGGCTTTTTGAGACAGGGGAAGTGAAGAACCTGGCTGGGCAGGGCGGGCGTTTGTTAGAATTAGAAAGAGTGACTCCAGAACGAGGCCAGAAGTGCTCCAGGCCTGCTTGAGAGATTACAGAGCACCAGAGAGGGATTGTTTGTATTGTTTTGTTTATTTTCCTCAGAAGTGAAGCTGTGGGCTGTAGATTGGATACTCTTTAACGTTTTTTCAGAAGACAAAAATAAAACTAGTATTGCATCACAAAGTTTAGTAGTTACTGTACATTTTTAAGTATCTGATAGGGCAGTCTAGCCATTTTTTCTGTGTAACAACTCACTCTAAAACTTAGTTATCTTATAAACAAACAATTATTTAGCTCACAATTCCATGGATTGTCAGTTTGGGCTGGGCTCAGAGAGGCAGTTTTGGTCTCAGTGGAACTCATGTATATGTTTTAGTCAGCAGCTGGCCAGGCTAGGCAATCATGCTTTGGGGGCTTGGCTGGCCTTTAAACTAGGTGGAGGAAAGGGGGTACTTGGGACACAAGTCTCTCCTCTTGATGAGAAAAACTGAAAAGTCACATTGCTTCTCCCATCAAGAGAATAAAGTCTATTTCTCTACTCCCTGAATCTGGACTGGCCTTCTAGCTAACTCTGACCACTATAATATACTGGAAGCAAAGTCATTTCTGAGCCTAGGCCTCAAGAGGCATGTTTGTTTCTGCTGTCCTTTTTCAGAACTCTATTAGTTACCTATGAAACATTAATGAAATATCACTGAAATGTGAATTTCAATCTGGAGGGGAATATATGGTTCGAAACTGGCTATATCAGGTACAGAATCAAACTTGCATGATATAATGTTGTTCAATAACTTAAGAAAACTCAGTATCTCACTTTTCACCCAACATCCATGAAGCAATACATTTCCCGAGAAATGACAAGTATTTAGGTTGATATCCTTCTTGATTTGACTATTGCAGGCTTTTTTGCTCTGCTTTATTAATAAAGCCCAGATTCCTTATGAAGGTGGCTATTACTGTGTGACTTGTAATCAAGCAGACTTCGAACTATGGGCATAAAGGATTTCTACCATAAACTGGAGAAATTCACAGAGAGCACTCCTCTAAGATCCTAAGGAAAAGACTTTGAGTCTTGTTAACAGTGACATGAGACAGGACAAAAATCAAGAGCCAAAGGAGAGATTTCTGGCCGGGGGAGGCATGGGGTTGGGGGGGGGGGGCGTCATGACCTCAGAGACATACAAACCATGTAGAATGACCTCACCGCCCAAGAACAAATGATCCAGAATAGAGAGTAACCAGGATTCCCATGGCTTCCTATCCTCATCGGAAGGCAACCACAACAGATCCAATGGAAAAAGTGATAGGAAGATGCTTGACAAAGGAGAAACAGGTCAGGTTCAAGTGGAATATATTTATAGCCAAGGATGTCTGAACCATTTTGATATTCCCACACTGAGATGAAGTAGGGAAAAATTAGCCTGCAGAAGCACTACAGTGCCTCCCAAAGGAGGGAGATCCAATTCTAGAAAATACAGTGGCCTGAGTACTAGACATACTGCCATAGCTTATGAAGTCAGACCCAGCAAATAAGAACCTGGTGGTGGAAATAATCAGGTTCCCCAATTATAATCAGCAAACATCCCACCAACAACTTACTCTCCAACCCCATACTTGCTTGCCTTGGTATACAGACTACATTCACTAATTTGACTTCATCAGGATGAGATGAGTCACAAACAAGAGAGATACTTAACCCTGGCCATTCACAAACCCCTCCATGGATAGGCAATTAAAAGTTTACCTCCTTGGTAATGTTCAGTTTCTTAAAATGGTTGTTGTTTATACAGATATATTTCAGTTTTTGAAAATTCATCAAGCTATATATTTATGATACACACACTATTTCTACATATTATACATCACTTAACAATTTAAAATTTAAAAAAAACAAAAAAAAACAAAACTACCTTCTAAATTCTTCCAACATTGAGGCTTGGACTTTGTTTTGGCTGTGTTAAGAAGAAACATGCAGTCACAGATTGTAACCACGCAATATCTTCCAGAGAAACAAATTTTCCTTTTCACGGTACCTATGGTCACAACCTTTGGAATGAAAGAAGGAATCACACAGACACTCCTAGCTGAGCCTGGCAGAGGCCCCAGAGTGCAGTGACATTGAGCAGGGAAGAAGGAGATAAGGGTTCCTGCTAGACTGTGAATAGAAAGACTGTGAATAGAAAGACACTTCCACATTATGGAAGGTGACATAGATTTTACTAGGGTGTCACCAGAAATATTCCATAGTCGTTTATTGTGAGAAGAGCAGTCACAGAGACAAAATCATGACACTTTTGGAGGGTGTATTAGAAAACACCCCAGTTGTCCACCTGCGAGTCTTTGTTGTGTCTCCTTTAATTACTATCACACTCACACAGGACACTTCAGACACTTCTGGTCACCAAATACGTGGAGATTTTCCCCCACAACAAGTAATTCTTTGCTACACCAGCTGTGTCCTACATTTCAACTCATATCTGACTCTGTCTATCCAAGATAGAGGCTTAGCATTAAGGGCTTAGCCCCACAAGACTGCCTACCTCCAACTTCAGCGGCCAGTTGCAAATCTAGATAGTCACATGTGCTTCTGACAGACTGGCTATAGATTGGGGAGTTCCAACAACCCCCAACTTGGATGTCAGACACCAGTCACAAGTCCAGGTTTTTACCTGTCTTTCTGATTGACACACTATAGATGGGAAATTCCCACCACCCCAACCTTGGTTAATTTGTTGGAGAGTAGTTCACAGAACTCAGAGAAACATTTTACTAGATTGATGGTTTATTATAAAAAGGCTCTAACTCAGGAACAGACAGATGGAAGACATGCATACAGCAAGATATGGGGAAAGGGTGGAAAAGGCATGGAGATTCCATGTCCTCACATGACATGCCACTTTCCCCAAATCGCCACACATTTACCAACACAGAAGCTCTCCAAACCCCATCCTTTGGGTTTTTAATGGAGGCTTCATTATAGAAGCACAATTGATTAAATCATCGATTGATTCAACCTCTAGCCCCACTCCCCTCCCTGGAGGTCAAGGAGAGAAAGGAAAATTCCAACCCTCTAATCACATGGTTGGTTCTCCAGGCAACCTTAGGTTGGCCCAAAAGTCACTTTGTTAAAATAACGAAAGTAGCTTTATCACTCTTATCACTTAGGAAATTCCAAGGGTTTCAGGAGTTCTGTGCCAGAAAGGAAGACAAAGTCCAGACACATATTTCTTACCATAAATAACAATGTCACAGAGGTAAATGTCAGGGTCTATCCGTCCTCAAGGGAATTGGGCTTTGTTTCCTTGACTAAGACACGACATCATTTTGGCTCACTTGGAATATTCAAGTAGAGTGGTAGGGCAGAAGGGATTGAAATGAAGAAATGAATAGGCAGAGGGAAATTGGAAATGGTGAAATCTTTTGTCTTTAGTTTTGGATCTACCTTGTGCCCCAGTGGGCCTTAGAAATTCTTGGTTGATTTGTGAAATACAATAATCTCTGTGTAGGATAGGAAGAAAAGTATGTGTTTCTGAGACACACACACCCGGGTCTGAATCCTTGCCATGCCAATTGCTGGCTGAGATAAGATTGTTTAGATGGTACTTCAGTTCTTGCTTGACAAAGCTCATGTTGGATACTTATACCTACTGTAGTTCAGATGTCCCCTGTCATTGGCTGACGCCTGTGTTGAACCAGTTATCAAATATTTTGAATATCACTTCTGCATCTCTGAGCTTCACTTTCCTCATGGATAATAAGGAGCTAGTGATACCTTGTTTGCTAGTTACTATAAAGAATAAATGAGATAACTCAATGCTTCTCAAACTTTAATGTTCATTAATGAGATTCCCTCTCATCCCTGGAGATCTTATTAAAATGCAGATTTTGGTTCAGTAAGCCTGGGGTGGGGTCTGAGATTCTTCTTTTCTAACAAGTTTCCTGCTGATCCAAAGACTTCCCTTTAAGTAGCCAGGAGATAATGTTTGTAAGGCATCTGATATATAATAGATGATCAGAAATTATTTCTGGTCATTATTCCCAGTCATTATCATAAAATTCATATATGTGAATTGCGTCCATTTATAGTTAATTATCATGCAACACAACAATGATGATATAAGTTATTAAATTTTATCCAAACTAATTTTTATCATGAATTTGGCTTAATTTCAACAATGGGCTCTGTCCATATATGTTTGTTCTTTATATTACATGGATTTTTTTTATTCACAATTTTAAAAACCAGAGAGAACGACCATGAAAACCTCTTGAATTTATGACATTATTTTTTATTTTTCCCTGCATTTTAGTAGATAATGGAGACTATAATTTACTGAACTATAAGAAGTGTTCTTAGCTTCACCAAATCAGAAATATTATTGCCAATAGCAATACTTGTTAGTTTCAATCAGGAACAAAATATTATACCTAATAATGATACCAATTATTATGTGTATAGAAAAAAAAGAAAAAGGAGGAATATGCAGCACATTACCTGAAAATGGTGGTATCTTAGGAAATCACAGCCTACTATCAGAAATTATTTCTCCATGTTTTCTCTTTCCTTGTGGTATAATTTCATACTTTTAAACTTTGCATAATTCTCATGTTTGACATTTATAATTTAAACAGTTAAAGGAATTAATTATTTCTTTTAGTCCTTGGATATGGTGGACTTTCTGAAATACTAACATTTTGTAATATAGAGGAAATTTTCTTAAGAGTGAAGTACTTCCCCTTACTGTCAAACATTTTTACAGAACAGTGAAGAACATGATGACATTAGTTTTTTTCTTAAGGCCTACTTACTTCTTGGCAGTAAATTAGGCATTTAAATATATAAGTGTTTAGTTGTGCTGAGACTCCAACTCTTTTAGGTCTTCGATGTTTTGGTTTAAGAGCTGAATGAGTTCATATGATTCCATGAGTAGAATTGACTCAAAATAGACACACGATAGACAATATGGAGGTTGTGTTTTTGATATCTTTTTCTCAACTATGCAGGGGACCTTAAAAACCATAAAAGCAATCAAAATCGTAATGTGCTATTTTCTATTTGGGGTGATACCAAATTATAGAATCTTCGAACTGGGATGGGATTTTAGGCATCATGTATCTAAATCTCATTTTTAGGTAAAGGAATAGAAACCTCCAGGGGTTAAATGAATCTGATTTGTAGTAAGGTTGTTAGAATGAATGCCACTGGAGAATAATGAATTGGTTTAAGTTAAATTTCTATGGGGGCGCCTATGTGGCTCAGTCATTTAAGCCTCCGACTTCAGCTCAGGTCATGATTTCACAGTTAGTGGGTTTGAGTCCCACACTGGGCTCTGTGCTGACAACTCAGAGCTTGGAGCCTACTTTGGATTGTGTCTCCCCTCTCTCTCTGCCCCTCTGCCTCTCATGCTCTGTTTCTCTCTCTCTCTCAAAAATAAATAAACATTAAAAAAAATTTGTAATTAAATTTCAATGGACAGATCTCAGCATTTTTTTCATTGATGTATAAAAGGACCTCCAATATAAGCTTTAAAATTCTTTTGTGAGTTTCAATGTGCTGGAGGTAAAGTTTTACATTTGTTATGTAATCTCCTGAGTCCTTTGGGATAAAACAATGAGGACCCCTCCCAAAGTTCAGCACAGTAAATGACTTTTCCTTAAAATAACCATAAAGCAAATCATTTTAGTAACTGTTTTTACAGTTTTAAAGTTCCTGTCTATTCCCAAATGCACAAACTCCACCATGCCGTAGATGTAGAGTTAAGATCTGAAGATCACATGAATACAATTGGCTGTAAAGAAGGGTCACAGGAGGTGGAAATCACAGCTTAAGATCAAAAGTTATTTCTTCATTTTAGATTTTCAATTGAAAACAAGAAACTTCTATATGAAAAATGTCCCTTGAAATAAGATGTATAGGGTTTCCAATACCCAAGCTCAGTTTTCCCACAGATGGGGAATGTGTCAATTATTCAATGTTGATCTTATAGAATTTAGTCCAGAATGCCTGACTTCTAAGTTAATGCTCTTTGGGTGGTAATTCCTTAAGATAGAAATGATCAAAAGCAAATTTAATATTGAAAACAGGTATGGTTCCTGGATTTGGATGAAAACATATATTCATGTGTATTGAAAACAGGAAGGAATACAGTTGTGGTGAGGGTACAGGTCAAAGGGGTTGAGTGTCAGCGTTCTCCTGGGGCGGCTCTACTTGTCAACACCTGGGGTTGTCTTGTAAAGATCACCACATCTTTGGGCCTGGTGTACAGTGATAACTGGACTTTGGTCCCAAGCAGCTGCATTTCTGATTTATCTACATCCGTGATTCTCATCCAGCCTTTCATCCTCTTTAGAAAGGAGATTTATGCCTCTCTTCCCTCCCAATCGTCTGCTTGATATATCCGCTTTTTGGCAGAATTCTTCAGAATAAACTTGGTTCTGCTCCTTAGGAAAAAGCAGAATGATGATCATTTAATGGTTTAAATCATATGTTGTTTAGCCCTTCGTTATCCATAACTAGAGTTTTAAAAAAAGCATTCATGCACATACACCCACCCACACACACACACATGCACACACACATGGTAATGAGGGAGAACTCAGCAAAAATGTATAGAGTTACTCAATTCCTTAAAACAATAGTTTTATTGGGGGTGTCTGGGTGGCTCAGTTGTTGAAGTGTCCAACTCTTGATTTCAGCTCAGGTCATGATCTCACAGTTTCTGGGTTCAAGCTCCGCACTGTGCTGCCATCACAGAGCTTGCTTGGGTTTCTCTCTCTCTCTCTCTCTCTCTGCCCCACTCCTGCTTGCACTCTCTCTCTCTCAAAATAAATAAATAAACATTTTTAAAAAATAGTTCTATTGGGTAAAAAAAGGTGGAGAAAAAAGTAAAATTTAATCATTATATCATAAGTATAACTGTTCCTAGAGTTTTATGAATGGGTATTCAGTTTTGCAAAATGGCGACAAATTGTCTGTTCTCTATGTCAATTTTCATCCAGATGAGATTTCATCAAATAGCAAAGTCAGTTATACTCCTGGTTCTTATGAGAATTTGAATCCAAGAGAAAAAATTACCATCTTTTTTATGAAGTAGAAAGCTCAAATTAAGCACTAAGTTTTATTACCAATAAAGTAGGATAGGAGACAGTAGAGCACAAGCCATATTAGCCTTCTAGTTTGATATCCACCCAGCTGAGGCTCCTGGCACAACCATCTCTGTCCTTTAAGTAATATTACAGGTGATGTTCTTAAGTTATGATAAAAATACACTCTCTGCTTTGACGCTCTCATGGAAACAATAAGGACCAAAGTTTGGCAAGGGACCATGGCCTCCCTGTTGAAGGGCTCTAGAGGGCCATCAAATGTCCCTAATCCACAGAAATTCTCACCAAACAAGCAGAATCTAGTTTGAACAACTCCCAAAGAAACTATAATGGGACAAACATTGCCAGGTTGACTTTACCATATTTCTTAGAAAACCTTAAGGTGGTGAAACCTTTGAAAGTATTTGAGGAATTTACATTCCTCAGCTGTGGTATCCACATTATTGTCTTCATTCAAACTCCATTCTTACCCATGATCTGGAATCTAGGATGTTGGGAAGCTGAGTTGGTGGCAGAGAGGAAGAGCGGCTGGCTTGGAATGGTGCCAGAAACCAAGCACTTGGAAGCACTTGGCTGGTCTTCCCAGGGACACCTGCAGTTGACCCAGGAGGTACAGCTGAGGTCTGGGGAGCCTTCTTACTGGGTGATACAGTCAGCTCATCCTTAGAGGCAGGTTGGATTTGCCTTTCCCAAGCCTAAACCCTCAAAACCTCCTTTCCTTAGAAAGTAATCTAGATTCAAGATTCCAAGTAATCTTGATATTACTTCCAGATAAAGGAAGAATCACTGAGTGTGACTTTCTTTTTCCAAACTCAACTCTCAATGGTCTTGTCTTACTTCACCAGTCTCATGTTTTCCTTCTTTCCCCTTTTCCCCCAGACACCTGTACCCTTAAGCCATGTGAAATTAATTTTGGATCAATCACTTTAGACACCAGTCTTCAAGTTTTATTAAAATGTTTTTCAATTCATTTCCTTGTTTTTCCCTAAAGGTAAATCACTAAGCAAAACACTCTTTTGTGAACAGTAAAAATTATTTGGTCGGCAAATAGCAAATTTTTCTTCCAGTTGATGTTAAGTGGCTTAGAGGCACGCTAGACGCAATGCAGTGCTTTATGACTAACAATGCCTTTATTTCATGGCGGTGTTCTATACAGTCCAGCTTCAGTTTTACAGTTCCAGTGGTGAGAGGTGGAGATAACAAGATCTGTCTTTGTGTTTTATGGACTCTCTCTTCTCCAGGATTTCATGAGATAAATGAAAATGGTGTCTTATTTCATCTTCCATTGACTAGCATCATCATCCCCACTGTGCATCCCATAATTTTCAGTAGAATAACCTTCCTGCAAAACCTTCAGTAGGCTCTGAAACACACTTCTATTCTTTCTTCACACCCTTTAATTTATGTGGTTGTCAAATGAAAAGGTGCATGGTTTGAAGCAAGATTGGACACACTTTGAGAACACTTTAGAGTTATAATAACAGAAATTACATTGTGCATTTGTACAGAACTGTTATTTTAAAGGAAATTTCAGAAAAGGAAGATATTAATTAGATTCTAAAGATTCCAGTCTGTAAGAATGACCTAATCACCCTATTGCTGTTTGCTGATAAATGTCTCCTTGCTCTTTGGGTATCACACTAAAATGACATATTCTTGTGAAACATTAAGTAATTATTTTTCTCACATGGAAAGAAACTGACAAGGTAAATGTCATTTTGTGTTATTTAATAATATTTTTTTAAAAAACAGGTTCAAAAGACTTTAGGAGACATTGCAACAATGGTATTTTTATACCAAATGTTTAATAACTCATATTAAGGACAGATTGTTTACTTCCTAGTTTTAAGTTCAAATTTTTTTTTTTTTAGGTTGAGTGTACATGCAAGCTACCTTGCATTATGGACTATTTTTTCTTTTGAAAAATTTTTGAAAGTGCAGAAGGAACTAGAGAAAAATACAATGAACATTCATGACTTCACCACCCAGTATTGATATTTATAACATTCTGTCGTAAAAAGTATAATGTTGAAGTTTCCTTTGTGATTCATTGATTTTGCAAAGTATTTTTGTAGAAGTGGAATTATAGAAGTGGGGTCCTCGTTAACTTACATTGTCAAATCTGTTTTCCTGAGGTGCAGTGCCTTGTGATGAGACCTGGAGCCAGTCAAACAGGCAAACTCTGATACATCCTGTCTGTTTACTTAACCTCACTGTGACTACCTGAAGAATGAATACTTCAACAGAAACAAATGGTGTAATAACCACTGGTGATTACTATTGGGGACCTCATCAGCAATGATTTCATTCCTGAACTGATAGAAATTTCTTTATTGTTTGGAGGGATTTGCCACTGCTGATAGTTATATAGGCTATTTTCTCATATGATGAGAAAAATATACACAATTCCTATTCTATTGTGCAGTGAAGCAATATAGACTATATAGACTATAAATACAATTTCCCTTCTAAGTAGGAAAGCATTCAGCAACTTTTTTTTTTAAAGGCAGTGGGCTTATTTCTAAATTACTTTGAAGGATGAGTATTTAAATGTTAACCTGGGTGCTAGCTCTCTGAAGGAAAGAAATAGGAAGATGAAACAGAGGAACATTCCTAGAAATGAGTGTGTGACCTATGTGGTCCTTACAGTAAATTATACTAATTCTACATTTATGTTTATGTGTTGTGATCCTATTAAGCTGATATCATTTTTCCATTAAGTGGGCAGGTTGATTTCCTGTAGTCCCCCCAGTTGCTTGAAGAGGTACATTGTTTTCTTGTGTTTCCATTACAACATAGAGACTAAGAGGGAATCCTCTGTGGTATTTTCACATAGGTTGTGAATCTTTTATCTGGTGGCTGTATTTGTATCTGAGAGGTGAATATTAATAGCCTCTTGGCAGCAGAGTGACTCTTAAAAAAGGGGTTTCCCTCTGTATGGGTGGATTAACCTTTCAAAATATATGTTTCTACTTAAACCACTTAGTTACTGTTTGATTCAAAGAGTCAGAAAGACAGCCTCTTCACCTCTCTATTAGACCTTGTAGTACGTTTACCTAGGACTGAGCGGGACTTTCAGTATTGAACATGGTGAGTAACATAATGCTGTGTGCCTTTACTTTCATTTCGCTTGCTTATCAGAGTTTGCTGTAAGTCCATTTCTTTTTAAATGCCTAAAGCTTTCATATTAAAATGCCTTGTGTGAGTGATTATAAGCCTGGTAATATTAGCATTTAAGATATGGCTTCATGTATTCCAGGTGGGAAATGGAACTTATAAAATGTAGTAATGTGTGATGTTCTCCTTTAAAATTATGCAGCTCTTACCAGTTAGCCCCTTTGTCCACAACAGATAAACAAGCTTTGAAATGACACACTTAACTGTATGGATGTCATCCGAGTTACTTTATTCTTTCTAACAATTTTGTAAGTAGCAACAAAATTTAAGTACTCATGTGAATAATTTTACTATGCTTTGCCCCTTTGGTGTATTATGGGTATTAATCCTGACTAAGCAATAATCAGTGCGAGGATTCCCACAGCGTGTACCACTGTAGCAGGTGTCTTTCATCCTGTTCTTCACGGTGTCACCTAATCATGTTGATGGGAAACATAAAAAAGATCTTAAAAAGTATATTTCTAAATGTAAAGTCACTGGACTGCTTTATTCAAATAGTCAAATTTTCCAAAGGAAATTGAAACATAAACTTCCTTGGGCATAATTTAGGTGTAAGCAAGGAAACTGACATCCAAGGAAAGTTCCTGTTAAACGCCAGAGGTGGACAAAGGGAGACTAAATGCCTGAGAGTCTAGGGATAATGTTTCATTAATCTAGCAACACTAGATTTCTGTCTTGGCCACAAAATTTCTTGCTGTGAAATGCAAAGGGACATCATTCTTAGGAATCTCTTCTTAGGTCATGCTCTGTTGCAAAAACTCCAAAAGCCTTCTTTTAAATGACAGCACCCACAAACCTGTCCTTGTTAGCATAAGGCTTACATAGGACCTTAACATTATGCGTGACAAGCAAGTATTTGTAGAACAGGTCAGTGTTAGCTCACTATTTTCAGATATGCTCTCCTCAATTTTTTGAGGAAATTTCTTTAAAAATAGGAATTGTAATATATTTTTAAAGTCCAGAAGAGAAGAGGAAACGTATCTTCTCATTTTCTCCTTTCCTTTTCACTTCTGTCTCTGTCTCCCTCTCAGCTTGTTTCTATTGTCTCTCCACTAAAGTCTACATTCCATTACTATATTATTGGCTTCCAGGACAACTTTTCCAGTGAAATTTGTGGCCCCTGGACCATTTCCCAATTTTAATGAGGTAAATGACACATGAAGGAGGAAGACATAATAAATGCCATGGGAAATTGAATGTTAAATTCAATTCCTCCTGCTAAAAGAATCTGAAGCACATAGGTGCCAAAGGGACCTATGGAATAACATAGGACAGTCAGGCATTCTACATGCCTAGTCAGTTGAGGTCCCTGGCTCTTGACCGTCGGGACTCCTGGGTGGGGAGAGGTTAGGCCTCTTTATCCAGCCAGTGGGGGTCAGGGTGGGGAGGAGAGCCAAGATGCTTACTAAGTTTTTCGTCAGCTGAATACTTCCTGCTGAGGATAAAACTTCAATTTAAAAAGTGCTCTTCAATGCTTTATTTTTTTAGCGCTTTAACTATCATTTTCTAAACTTTGCATCCTCATTAAGATTAGATAATGAGGATCCTTCAGAGGAAAACCTGTTAGTCACAGTTTTTCTCCCATCTGGTTGGAGTTGTGACAGTTTGAACCTTTCAAATATTGCTTTCATGAAGGATGAAGGACTTAGAATAAAAGAAACATAATTTACACACATATGTCCTCAAGTCTTTAAGAAAGAGGCAAAAATTAAAAATGTATTTCTACTTAAATTGCACAGAGCATGAGTAAAAAATTAATTTTATTTGAAAACACTGCCAAGATAAAATATCCCCACCGTTTTAAAATTAAAACAACATATGGGTGAAAATTATTCTAGCGGCCGCAAAGCAGTTTAAACAAATGGATCCTTTGATTGATCTAAGAATGTAAAAAACCTTGGATGGCAGAGAAATAGTCACAGTGGGGCAGTTAGTACACAGTTAATAGATTATTATGGTAAGTAATCAAAGTTAATTAGTCTATGCTTTTGTATAAATTCTGCAAGAGGAAATATATTAAGCAGCATAATTCATAAAATACATTTAAAGGTAAATTATCCCTTTAACAGTCTTAAATTACATCTTACTTTACAAATACGGTGAAATGTTTCCTTTTGGTGTGAATAAATATTGATAAAGAGAATAAGTTATGTTCTGGTGACTCTGAAACAGATTGTACACTTACAAGTTACATCAGCATATTCTCTAATAGATGGCCATATTCACTTTTTCTCTTTCAACTTTAGAGAATACATTATCATTTTTCACAAACTTTTTACCAGGAGAAGGTGTTCAAAAGTCTTCTGGGAAGATAACTTTCATTTTTTGAATTACAAAAGGAAAAACAGCCAAGGATACTAAATTAAGCAAAAAAAATTATCCAGCCTAACCCAAAGGAAAATGTGCTTTCCTTTTGAATTTTCCTCGAAGAGACAAACATAAAATGTTGGGATAGCATCAAAAGAATCAAGTTTGAGTTGTAATTGAAAAAAAATGAGTAGAAAGATTTTCAACTTTAAAGTGTTAATGTAGACAGATTTTATCCTACTTAGATATGTGTCAAAAAATAAGACGAATTTCTAATTAGAGATTGTTCTGTTGCTTGTTTAAAAACAAGAAGAAAATATCAAAAAATATAACTGTAAACATTAACATTAAGACTAAGGTAATTCGTCTGAGAGGATCTTAAGTGTCATATGTAAAAACCAAAGCTTGGATTCTGTGGCTAGAATCCAGGGTTCAGGAGTCAAGCCTCATCTCAACGTTTCATTACTAACAGAAAGCATTTATCATAATTCCAGGGCTGAGCTCAGTCATCATTAATTAATTTTTATTATACTTAAAGTCTTTCATTTATTTCTATTTTAGTCATACTGAGATAGCATAGGTCTTTACATAACATTTACTACACTGGAGATAATCACCTGCTAAAATTCCAAGGTGATCTTTTATGTAGTCAGGAGTATTTAGAGTTATGGCAATTGCTTGATTTTAAATATATTTTTGAATTTATTTTTATTGAAATCATATACATATATAGTTTATAACTCAGACAGACCTCCAGACCTCCAAAGCTTACCATTCAGTGTTTATTTATTCTTTTGAGAGAGAGAGGGGAGGAGGGGCAGACAGAGAGGGAGAGAGGGAGAATCCCAAGCAGGCTCAGTGAGGTCAGTACATGGAGCCCGAGGAGGGGCTCAAACTCATGAAACCGTGAGATCGTGATCTGAGCCAAAATCAAGAGTTGAACGCTTAATAGACCAAGCCACCCAGGTGCCCCTATATTTTATTTTTTTTAATTGAAGTATAATTAATGTCTTATACTAGATTCAAACATACAATATAATGATTCAACATTTCTATACATTGCTCTGTGATCTCCACTATAAGCGCACTCTTAATTCCCTTTATCTCACAATTGCTTGCTTTTAATAATAATAACAATAACAACAATAACAATAATATTTTGCAAGTATAGTCTCTGATATGGCTGATATTGCTAAAAATTTGGTGCAGGTCAGAACACATTCACCTGAAGCCAATTCCCATAAAACAAATAACACATCCGTAATCTCCCATTTTATGGTTATCAGCAAAAGCATCAATTTTCTTTTTTTTTTTAATTTTTTTTTCAACGTTTATTTATTTTTGGAACAGAGAGAGACAGAGCATGAACGGGGGAGGGGCAGAGAGAGAGGGAGACACAGAATCAGAAACAGGCTCCAGTCTCCGAGCCATCAGCCCAGAGCCTGACACGGGGCTCGAACTCACGGACCGCAAGATCGTGACCTGGCTGAAGTCGGACGCTTAACCGACTGCGCCACCCAGGCGCCCCAAAAGCATCAATTTTCACAAACAATAACATATGTAATAACATTCATGTTCCATAAAAATTACTTTCTCTATAGGCTTTCCAGTGAGTTGTAGATATTAAACAAGAATTAAATTCCACCATATTTATTTGGGACTTACTGAATAGTCACTCTGATAGTTACTCTAGTACTAAATAGGCACTCTAATAGTACTGAACAAGTGACTCTAGGCAGATGTCCTTGTAGTGCAGGTGAACTGGAAAGACTTTCAAATCCAATCACTTGTTTAATATTTATGTTCTTCCCTTTGAAGACCGGAAGTATTATCCTTCACAAATGAGGATATTAGGGCTCAGAGAGTTTAAATAATTTGCCCCAAGTCACAAGTCTTATTAACTGTAAGAGATAGATTGGAACACACATCTTTTGACTTTTAATCCGATCCTCTTTACAATACACGTGTTTAAAAAGGTGAATTTATCACTTAGGTCCTCAGTGAAGTTCTTCAGTAGAAATCTACAGTCCAAGAATAGTTCCTAAAACTAAGCAGGAAAAAGACCCAGAGTAAGCATATACTTATCTTGCTGCAGAATGAAGAACTATTATTTGGATTAAAAAATCCTCTCTATAGGGTAATAATTGGGTATTGGTTATATTTTGGTGAATCATTAAGACACGTGCTTCATGAGTGATATTGCAATGCATATAATGCTAGGATGACCAGTTCCAGAACGCCTAAGTACTAGAAGGGCTCTTAGCCACTCTAGTCATAATCTCTTCTCATTTCAGAAATGGTGATAAACACCTTATCCAGGAACAAGCATGTTTAGTGACAACCCTGGTGACAGAATTCTTGGTCTCCTGATTCTGGAACCAACTGTTTCAGGAACTTTTCCAGTTTCAGTGTCCAGATGTTAAGTTTTTCATATAGAAGTAGTGCAGGTGGCCTGATATGACTGAGCAATAGAGAATCTGTGATGGCAAAGAATTTTACTTTAATGCTATAAAACAAAAAGACTTCTTAGAAGGAAATAGATGATAAAAGTCCCCTGATTTGACACCTTTCTCAGAAACATGAAATGGAAAAAAAAAAACAAAAAAAACAAAAAACAGCAGTTCTTTTGGGTATTTCTTTCTTTTGGTTTAGCCAAACGATGTGTAGCCAAAAATCTTTCTTATTCTTAATTTCCCTTGAGCCATTACTGTAAATGAGAGTGGTGTGTAATTTTCCTCTCTTCCAATTTCTTCTATGCTGCAATCAGTCTTAAGTATCTGTTAGATACAGGAATCTTGCTGTTAGAGGATATAAATGAAGGGAAATCTAGAACATATGCTTAAATTTTTATGACATTATCATATTCTTAAAAACCTTGAGCATTTGTCTAATTTGGGATAGAACTTTTCTGAAATATTTTAATAGAACATTAGGTTTGTGCTTATAAATTTAGGTTTGTTTTATAATCACCTGATATGTTTCATAGTTCCTGTTTCCCGGCTAAGTGGATTCCATTTTCTTTTTTTAATTTTTTAAAAATTTGGAGATACAATTACTTTGATAGGGAGCTGTGGGGCTAAAGCTTCTTGAACATAGAAACTGGTATAATGAGTAACTTAGACAAAGCTAAGGTATTAGTAGGAAACCATATTCAAGATTCTGTATGAAAAATGTTAAACTTCCATGTACAACTAACTGCTGACATAATTAATATTCTTCAATTCATTCATTGAATGTTGGTGGAACATTTAGCATATTACAGGCACTGGATTAGGTACTACAGATTCAGTTTTGAACAAGAAAGGTGGAAAATCACAAAATTTACAGTCTAGTGGAGAAGAATGGCCTTAAGCAAATAATTGCTCACACACCAAACTAGGGAAATTACAATTACGATAAATGCTGCCAAAGGAAGGTACATAGAGTTGTAAGCGTATATGTTAAAGGAATTTGTATAATATGGGAAGTCAAGAAAGATTGACTTTAAGGAGAAGAACAATCTAAGAAGGAACAGTTGCTTCAAAGATTATAGCAGATGGGAGCTTGGCACCTTCAAGAAACTGACAAAATTATCTTATGGGTGATAGAGAAGATGCTGGAAGGTGATGCTGGGGGGGGAAGAGAACGGTTATCATAATGACGGGCGGTCAGTGATGTTAAGCATTTTGCAAGACCAGAACTGTTCCCACACAACAAAGAACCATCACTTTCTATATCCAGTATGTAACCCATTTAAGACATGCAGAGCCCTTTAGCTATGACAAGGACTTTGGTCAGTGTAATGGAAAACCATGATGGTGTGTTTATTGTGGGGGTGGAGAAAGGGGAGATGATAAGGTCAGATGCATATGTTGAAAAACAAACAAACAAAAGAAAAGAAAACAAAACCAAAAACTATGCCTACAATGTGGAGAGCAGATAGAGGGGAGCTAAGGGAAGAGGCAGACCAGTTAAAATGATACTCTAGTGGTCGAGGTAAGAAGGAATGCTTTTACCAGTGGTTTGCAGCATTGGAAAAAAAAAAAAACCTATAAAATTCTTGAAGTTATTTCTTATCAGCCAATATAATAAAACATTAAGCATAAGGAAAACTTCCTTTGGCCCTTTAGCTCCAAAATTTATTCTCGAGCTTTGTATAAGTCACTTAATTCTACTTTAAGGAGAGCCAAACACAGAGGCAATAGCACTCCTCCCTTTAGCATTAATTTAGTAGTGATCCTGGTCACCATCCCATGCTGACAGTAGATATTTGGCAGTGATAGTCATAGTCATAGAATTTTAGAATTCAAGGAATATTAGATCTCACCCAATCAGGCCTTGATTCTACAGAAGACAACTGAGACCTAGAGAAAATTATTGTGCTTAAGATTTCACATCTAGGTAATTTAGGAATTGGGACGAGGAAAAAAAAAGTAAAAAAAAAAAAAAATCTCATTTGGTGCTTCCCCCCACCCCATATTTCTTTCTTACTAATAATAACAAGGAACTTGAAAGTGTTACACATTACTATCTGCATATTGGCATCCAATAAGCTCATACTTTAGAAGTTACAAAAGGTAATGAAAAAACACTCAATAATTGATGAAAGAAAATGGAACATTTTTAAAGAGAATTGTGTTTTGTTTATTTTACTTTTTCTTTAAAAAAATGAATTTTAAAGCCTTTAGATAGGACATTCATTTACTTCTTCTTTACAGGTCATACCACCAAGTGTCACCAATTTATATTAGCTTCCTGACTCTGCACGATTTTCCCACTCCTGACTGAAAGTATTGCTCTTTTTCTTACCTCCGCTTAACCAGCTCAGCATGGCTTAACCACGCTGTCCATTCTCTGTGTAAAACCTACAGCCTGGAACTCAAGGCTGCTGAAAGCTATTCACTTATTTCTGCCTCGAAAGTTGAGTGGTATGTTATACCAAGAGCCAGCCTTCTTTGTTCCCCTAAGTATTTATGACAGTCTTACTTTCTTCCAACTACATACTGTAAAATTTATGTAATCCAATGACACAAGAGTACAAAAAAAGATACAATAAACGCTGTTCCTAAGCAAGCTAACTGAAACATCTAGTAAAGGTGAGTTGCCAAATTTAAATTGGATGTGGGTGAAAGAAACATAAAAGTTTAGACATATATCATAAAAATCTAAAAGCATTGTTTTCACATAGCTTTGTAAACAACTTGAAAATCTAATTCCCTTGTAAAGAAACTAAAACTAGAATTCACAGATTTGTTGTGGGCCAGAAAGTCAATGTGGAATACTATCAGTAGACTCCTACTTGGAAATGAGAGGTTGGCAACTGAAGTGCACCTGGGTATTTTAAGTTACACTAAATTAATATGGTGTCAATACATTAATCTTCATGAGTCCCAGCTTTAACTAGTTTTTTGGTCAACTGACTACCTGTAGATCTCTTATGTGATTGATAAGAAAGCTTTTTTATGTATTAGACACCAAAATTTCATTTCTAAAAAAAAAATCAATATTATTTCTTTTATATGTAAGTATAAGTATGTATGGAAGCATATTTTCATGTAAAATATTTATTATTTATCATATATGTAGGTATAAGAATAGTAATTTTCGTGATGGTTTAGTACTTGCCTAGAACACTTCATCCTAAACGTATTGACTCTGGTTAACACTTGATTTTGAATTTAGTATAGGTGGATACTGGAATGAAACAGAGTTTCTAGTTAAGAATTATGAGTTCTAAATTCTATACCCCAGAGGAAAGAGCACATTATATAGATAAAAGTTCCTTGTCAGCTTAAATTTTTTTCTGTCTTAAGTAAAGCTTTCATGCCTTTGATTACACATGTATTTTCATACATTCCAATGCTATAGCACAGGCTTGACCAGTACAAAAACTTCTACAATGGTAAAATAATTCTTTGGCAATTTTTAAGGTGACATTTTCAAGGTCTGTGAAACCTATTTTTGCAGAGTTGACTATTACTGGTATTAGTCACATTCTAGTCCTTGAATTTGACTTTAGAAATACAAGTGTATTAAAAGCTGTCACCACAAATGGTGGAAATCTCATAAAACTTGGTTTACTTCCAAAAGTAAGTTTATCCTCTAAAGTTGGGTTATTTTGGAACTGTGGATTGTGTAAACTTCTGCTTAAACAATCAAACGACTTATGATCTTCACTGATTTGCTGAAATCCATCCAAAAATCCAGGACACCTTTTGGTTATGTTAAACAGAGAGCAACAGATGCTTTTTGAGCAGGTGAAAAAAAAAAAAAAAAACCTCCTTATAAAGAGGAGTAAGAGAGGGGGAAAGGAAGAGGCAGAGGAAAGTAAACAAATGAGGGAAACAAAGAAATGTATTTGCCGTTAGCTTAGAGGATGCTGTCAGCCAGTTATTTTCTATGGTCTTTAACTGCAAATCTTTTGGTTAAGATTTAAACCCTAAATCTTAAGGTTAAGAGGGTTGAGGTACCCTATCTTTCCTTTATCTTTCTACTGTCTGGTTTTCAGATACAATTTGGTGTAATGAGAGTCCACCATGTCGTATGTCTAACTTGGTTGTCCCATTTAGAATGTGTTTCAAATACTTAAAATGTTTAGCAAATAGTAAAAAATATATGAAAATAGGAAATACATACATAAATAGTAAAAAGATTTTAATTACACATTTTATTTATTTTTTTGTAATTTGTAAAAATTCTTTTTAATGTTTGTTTATTTTTGAGAGAGAGAGAGTGTGAGTGAAGGAAGGACAGAGAAAGAGGGGGACAGAGGATCCAAAGCAGGCTTCATGCTGAGAGCAGAGATCACGATGCAAGACTCTAACTCAGGAAATATGAGATCATGACGTGAGCCCGAGTCAGACGCTTAACGAGCTGAGCCACCCAGGTGCCCCTAAATTACACATTTTATAAGAAATCAATGAACAACAATCAAAGGTAACTGCAGTGTGCTGCTGGACTTGGCACTTCTGACTGCCGTGTCTTCTGGTTTGTTGTAATGGCTTTGCTCTGGCCCCTTTCCATGTCTCCACACTGGCCAATAAAAATTCAGGAAATCCATTCCCTCCCTTTTAGATCAGTTTTGTGCTTCTGCTCAGTGAAAAACCATAGAAGAGAGAACTTCAGTAGAACTCCTTATCTTACAGTTTCATGTCACCCTGACTTGTAATTAGTGGAGATGAAGTTCAGAGGCACACAAATATTTGCTAAGTCTTATGAGACTTCAGAAATGGTTCATTTTCTCTATGATTAAAACAAATGAGGTGCTGGAGTTAAGAAAGGCACTGTGTCCTTGGGGTTGGCTTGATTTTTATTTGCTTCCACTTGAAAGAGAAGTCCTTTAATTGCTATCTTTTTCTGATTGTCTTCTCTGTCTGTTCCATTGGAAAAGTATCTCTGTCTGTGGAAACAGATAAACTATTGGAAGTTATAATATGGTTGGGCTATTAGCTTTCTTGATTATCACTACTTGATATTTTGACTTCCTAAACAGAATAATTACAAGTGTAAAATCTCAGCAGATGAAAAGTTTCTTTAGAAAGGAAATGCAATGTTCGGTAAACTAATACCTTTGCGATAATACCAGTCTTGTGTGTTTGCACTGCCTCAGAGGTATTATCTGTGAATCTTAAACTAAAAAAAAATCTAAATCTGGAAATTTACCCCTCCATATGCTGTTTTGGGGGTTGTTTACCACCAGAGTTAGTTCAGTTAATACAGTATCCTTGCCTGAGAAATATATTTTTATTGGGTTTGTTCATAATGTGAAATTTTTGTATGTTACTTTCAAAATATTTTAGTATTAAAATGGGATCTCTCTTTATTTCAAACTTGAAATTTAATCTGTATGATGTTCATTTATAACCACAGTAGAAAATCATAGACTATGAGTTCAAATGGCTTGACATCTAATCCTAGATTAGCCATTAATTAACCAAATCATTTGTCCTCTTCAGGTTTGTAAAGTGATGGCATCATAATTCTCAGAGTATTCTCTAAGGTCTCAAATTCTAGGACTCTCTGATACTCCAAGACTTCCTGTATCATTTCCAGTCTTCTGTGACATTAGTACTTTTTAAAAAGTAATTTTAAAAATAACGAAAGCATTGAAGACACTTTAAACAACTTTTTTTTGCAAATTTATTTTAATTAATTAATTTAATTAAAAAAAAATTACAGAAATTACAGTACAGGCACTTTCGGCAAGTCACTCTTTGTCAAGTAGCACCTCCTCTGTCTGCCTGTTCGATGCATTTGCAGAATTGTGTAATATTTCCAGAGTGCCATATAAAACAACTGGGCACTCTTGCAATATTGCATAGTTAAGAGATAGCTGGACTAGTTGGTGGTCCAATTCCTACAACAGTCCTGAAAGGCATTTGCTTTCATCTAGTAACTGGCTACCATGGTGGTAACAGATGACTTTTAAACAGCTGTCACAAGCTGAAAACAAAACAAAATAAAAAAGCCACCCTCCCACACTATGAACAGACAGCTTGCCAATAGCTAAAACAAATCCTTCTAAGATCGTTTTAACAAACAAACTTTTTTTTTTTTTTGGTCATTGTTATAATTAAATAGACACTCATAAAACTCAGACAAGCTGGCTTCGTGTTTCCCACAGACCTGAACCGCCTGAATTTTCTAATGGGATCACAGCAATTAGTGGTTTCCAGATGCATTTAAAATGTGTCAAGTGCCTGCAGGGATTGGCTTTTAAAGCATACGCAGTCTTCAAACGCTTCACTCTCAAGAATCTACTATAAGCCCCATGAGGTACTATGACGTCTATGTAATGTTAGACCGGAGTTTGGTGCTTAAGTTGCAATTAATAAGGAAAAAAAAAGGGGGGGGGATTCTGTGTCTTACATACAGTTTTCCTTTTACCTCCTTCTCTTTTAATGGCCATATTACCAGTCCCCTTGTTATCTGAAAATCAGAAATAACCATCAGCTCTCCTTGGAGAAAAAGCTGGAATGAATGGTTTTTGGGAGAAGAAAGTTCTTGGTGTCCATGGGTCATGAGGCACTCCTGGAAAACTCATTCCTGGGCTGTGGCTAATTGAACTACAAACATGTCAGTCTAACAATGTTAACAGTTTATGGCACCTATGTTGAAATGTCCAGCCTTCTTTTACCTGCTCCTGGACAATCTCTCCCTGTCACAAGACTCTTCTTTAACTGAAAGACTGAGTCTTTAATGTTTATACCCAGCGTTTTACCTTTGCTTGAAACTAGGCAGAAGGCAAGTTTGTGGTCTGTTTTCTCATAATTGGCAGTGCTGAAAACAAGACATGAGAATAAAAACATTTTTGATGAAAAATGCATTTAGCGGGTGGTTTTTCTCCTCCAGTCACTGACATGGTTATCTTCCCTTGAGACACATCCAAGCCTCATGTCCTTCATATTTTTTTTTCCTTTTAGGTTCCGTGTGGACAACGCATAAACAAAAACGAGAAACACGAAGAGAGACTGGTAATGTTCACCAATCAGCAAGAGGATTCTGAAAGGTAACCATGACATTTTATTTAGAGGGTGTGTGCCTCTCCTAGTAATGTTCTAACTGGAGCACTTATGCTGTCAGAGATGATGAGTCTATTATTAGTAGACGAGAACCTATCTGGATCAAACCATATAGAGTAGATAAGAAAAAGAGGATGGAGAACAGTGTGGACGTTTTGAACACATTTTCTTTCATTGCTATCTCATGGGCAAGAATTATGGTAGTTTATGGAGGTTTTGCTTCTTCTTCTTCTTCTTTTTTTTTTTTAAGTATTTGGTAAATTTCCCTCGGCAAGTTTGCACCTTAAGATAATTTCTCTTGAATAGCAGAAATGTTCTCCTTGAAAACAACTCTATTTTATTCATAAGGTGAAGAGGTAGCTGTATCTTCACTCCTCAGTTATAAAATCCTTAGCTCATGGATAGGGTGAGAAATTTACTAAATCCTTTAGCAAAAAATCCCGTTGTCAGTCACTTTCCACATTCAATCAACCCCTTATGGCTTGTCTCAAGCCTCATCCTATTCGTTGACCTGTATAGTTATTTCTTCGACTTTTTATTTGGCACCTTTTGTGTGCAAGATATTTGCTAGCTACATGCAAAAGATGAATCAGGTACAGACTCTATCCTCTAGCTGTTTGCTGTTCGCAGGTAAAAAGCCAGGCACATACCTCAGGATAATATATATTCAGTGTTTGCCTCATAAGTGAGGCACAGATATGTTGCTCTAAACAATCAGAGGAAGGTGAGAATCCTCTTTGCAGACGTAAAGAGAAGCGTGAAGAAGGAGTTGTTTGGACTAACTTCTGGCAAAAATAAGATCGGAGAAAAGATGAGAAAGAGAAAGAAATGGTGTTCCAGGTTGAAGGCGTAAATGTCCTCAAAGGAAAGTTGAGGACTTTTGAAGGGACCAAGGGAGCAGTTAATTGCGGCTTCCACATCTGGCATGTAATACAAAACACATCCTGAGTGAGACACCAAATAGCCAAGAACTTATTCTGTAGGCTGAGGTTTCTCTGTC
Source organism: Herpailurus yagouaroundi (assembly GCF_014898765.1). Taxonomy (NCBI): domain Eukaryota; kingdom Metazoa; phylum Chordata; class Mammalia; order Carnivora; family Felidae; genus Herpailurus; species Herpailurus yagouaroundi. Next base: position 65,459,305 of record NW_024412376.1, read on the forward strand.
TAGAAAGACAAAACTTCTTTCAGGTAAAAGTTTATTTGAAGAAATAAGTCAGTGTTTCTCAAACTGGGGTTCTCATAAGCCCCTCGGTCTGAGGCATATGTCCAGGGTTCCGGATCTGTGAAAACCTATTCATAAAAAGGGGTTCATATGTACTTCCAATATGAGAATCATGACCACACACAAGGGCAGCCACTACAAATTTTGAACAGGGGACTGACAACAGGCGAATCTGGCTACAGTGTCTAAAACTGGCAAGGGGGAAGTGTAGGAACTTGAACAAATATAGAAATGGTGATTTCTCTTATCCCTCTCAATCAGTATCTATAACAAGCATTTTATCCTATAATTGTATAAATTTAGCATTTTATTTTGTACTACTCTTTATTATTCTACAACGGTGCTGGGCGTGTAAGTCTCGTGTCCTTGTAACATTTTATCCACTTCAAGACCAAGAACATGCCATACAACAGCATAACCTGCTTTAACAGTAGGTCTACAAACAAGCATTGATCCATTTCATACAGTTTTACAACATGTAAGTAAAATATAAATTTATATCACAGGAGTACTCTGGGGATTAACTGATTATATTGACAACCTCTAAGATACTACAGATATTATAGAAGCATAGAATACAATCTATGATGCTGAATGATTTCTAGGAAAGATGATACCCATTCTCTGTTGGTAGAAAGGCCCATATTTGCCAACTTTTACAGTTTAAGAGAACGAAGAAAAGCGAAGAAAGGACAGAAGGAAGGAGGGAAGGAGGAAGTAGAGGAAGGAAAGAAGACAGATCCATTGTTTCTGTGTTTTGAAGATATGTATGTCTTTAGCTTTGTCTTCGGTATATCCACTCTATAAAGAGGTAGGGACTAACCTTTTCTTCAGGCAGAGAATTGTATGAACTCAGTTCCCTCTTCAGTCTTATTCTGTTGCTTCCTCCTGCAGTGCACATTAATGCTGAGATTCTCTCTATTTACCGATGATGAAAATTACACAGAATTTAGAAGTTAACATATTTTTTTCTACGGTAAGAAAAAAAAATTGTATTTCTGAGAGAAAGAGAGAGAGAGTAAGTAATTTTAAATGCTCAAGAGATAGTTTTCAAGTTAACATTTTAAGGTGGCTATGACTCAGGGTCCAGAAGAAGGGTGACTGGATGAGGCGGACATTGTAGTCTGTTTTTGTCTCAGGCAAGTTGAAAAAGAAAGGTAAAAAAGGAGATGAGAGGCAAGAGGGCAACAACAGAATAGTGAGTGCTGAGTCATCTTTTCTTCTTGCTTTTCTGCATGGACTCCTTTCTAATTGAACCATTGTAAGTTCTGCAGGGATATAACTTTCCATCTTTTGAAGTACTATGTATTGATATTATGGACGTCATACCAAGCTTCTTTTTCAAAGCGAAAGTAAAGAGTGGAGGAAACAACTCTGATCCCAGTGGGGGATTATCAAAGTAAATACAATATTTTATAGTTTTTACATTACCCTTTAACAGGGTCTCAAAGCATATTGTTTTAAAAGCAATCCCACTCAACATATTATGATCCTGGATTGGTCTTTGTTTTAAAGTACTTTTATACTGCCTACTCCTCATCTTTATTGTTTTTTAATTGTTTTAATGTTTTTATTTACTTTTGAGAGAGAGACAAAGACAGAGCACGAGTCAGGGAGGAACAGAGAGAGAGGGAGACACAGAATCCGAAGCAGGCTTCAGGCTCTGAGCTGTCAGCACAGAGCCTGCAGCAGGGCTTAAACTCACGAACTGGGAGATCATGACCTGAGCCGAAGTCGGACGCCCAGGCACCCCCTGCTAGCTCCTCATCTTAATTGTTCTTTCTTTTTTTAATTTTTTTAAACTTTTATTTATTTTTGAGAGACAGAGAAAGACAGTCTGAGTGGAGGAGGGAAAGAAAGAGAGAAACACAGAACTCGAAGCAGGCTCCAGGCTCCAGCTCAGAGCCTTGACATGGGGCTTGAATCCACAAACCACAAAATCATGACCTGAGCTGAAGTTGGATGCTTAACCGACTGAGCTACCCAGGGGCCCTCATCTTAATTTTTCTAAGGTAGATTTTTCCTTGTCTTCACATTTTATTTTATGAATTATATTTTTAAATGAATTATGTGTTCAGAAAATTATAGCCTAGCAAGGAAAACTACTGTGATTCATTATAGCCTCAAATAGAGGTAATCTCAGAAAAATAAAGTGAATGGTAAATTCTCATGAAGTGTCTTTTACCTGGCCTTAAACTTATTCATGTTAGCACTCATTCAACCTATGTACTAAACACGATTGAATACAATCTCAGTTATTTGTTGCTTTCTGGGAACAATGTACTGGTTTCAGATGCACTTAAGGAGCTCCTGTGTCTTTCCACATATTCAAAGTGCTCAAATTTCTTTATTCAAAGCACTGGTGTACTTTAAGAAAATTAACCAACAAGGATGCCTGGCTGGCTCAGTTGGTTGAGCTCTGACTCTCGATTTCGGCTTAAGTCGTGATCTCACAGTCGTGAGCTTAAGCCCTGTGTCGGGCTCCCTTGCTGGGTGTGGAGCCTGCTTAGGATTCTCTCTCTCCCTCTCTGTCTGCCCTTCCCCCCGTCCTTCTCAAAGGAAGGAAGGAAGGAAGGAAGGAAGGAAGGAAGGAAGGAAGGAGGGAGGGAGGGAGGGAGGGAGGGAAGGGACAGAAAAAGAAGCGATAGTTGCTGGGATTTTTGTTTTTTGTTTTGTTTTGGTTTGGTTTTTTTCCATATGAATACTACACTCCCCTCCAGATGCAGTATTTGGCAGTCAAACAGCTGCTGGCTATTAAGTGTCCCTTAAAGCTCCATTTTTTGCTCATAAAGGGAAGAGAAGTGTAGGGACTTTTATGGGGTGACAGGCAGATGTTTTTGTTGGAGCAAGACTATGTATGTGGTGAGCAAAAGCTAAAGTGATCTCTTTTATGATATCATCAGCATTTTTACAATTCCTTTGGCCTCTTTGTTTTTAACTGCCTTCTTACCTGACCTTAAATTAAAGTATTTTGGAAAGGTAGAATAAAGGGCCATTTATACAGTTGCGGTCCACATTACAGACAAGTCAATGGGACTATCTACTTTCTCAGACAAACAGAGATTATTCTCTGTCCATTCATATTGTTTCATGGGGTAGAAGAGAAATTGATCTTGAAGTGCTGAGTAAGTATTTTTAATGACTCACAGAACATCACACATCATCATTTTTTCTCATAAATTTTACTAATTCTTAGTCATGCTTTAAGCAGTTTCAGTATTAAAGTTCACAAAACAAATTTGTCAGTTTTTCATGAATTATAGATATTCAAACTAATAAAAAACCAAAGTCATGCTGGGTTTCTGGACAATAGTCTAAGTCTTTTCTCTTTCTGAGAAAAGAAAGTGCTATCTCAACTATGTGTTTATGTGTAACACATTAAGTAAAATTAATGTTTATTGGATGGATAAATTCACAGAGATTTAAGCAAGGGACTTTTGGAAAACTTGTGTTTTCAGCGAGACTCTATAAAGCACTGTTTTGGAAGAGGCTCTTCATGTAAACAACACCCATGGGGTAAACATAGACTTCATTTTCTGAGGCCTAGCTTATATAGAATGCCTAAGAAGATGTCTGTAGCATATCTTCTGTTCTGCCTGTTTTTAATACCTCATACCTCCATAAATTCTTTGTTTGATTCCATGCAACAATCATTTGTAAAATCCCTACTATGTGCCAGGAAGTGCTCGGGAGATGTTGTTGGAAGGAATACCAAATTAGAATCCTCCAAAGAATCTACTTATCAGTTCTCTGGGAAGGACCAGTTCTGCCTCTCAGCATGAAATCTGTGTATCTGGAAACTGGATCTGCCAGCTTTTATCTTAATAGAAATGTCTTTGATATTAACTGTGGAGAGACAGAGCTTGCTTAGAGGTCTATACCAGATCCTGGGCAGGTCACAGACAACACACAGCCAGCTGAATGAGTTATGTATAAGTTTTTCCGTTTGGCAACTCTTTCTGTTTGGCAGCTCTCAGAGTTGCCGTTTTGTGCTGAAGGCTTCAGAATTTAAGCTAAAGGCATCTCCTCCAACGTGGTAATTAAATACACAGATCTTCTAAGCCAGTATAGTCAGTTTTCATGGCTCAAACTTGACACAGTTCAAAGCCCAATAACAGGATGGAAGGTACCGCATTAGCAAAATTCTGATTTTCAGCGCAGTTGGAAATAACAAATTCACAATTCCTTTCGTGCTGTTCAGACAGGAAGTTGTGTGAATACACTACGTGATACAATAATGAAGAAAAAAAATGAAGGGACTCGAGTTTAGAAAGTTCAGCTTGGTTTCGGCTTAGATCTTTCTCTTTTATTCCTTAATATAAATTGAAAATTTAAATTTAATATCCTCAGTAAACTGGGTTCTTTTCATCTCTGGTAGGCTTCTGCTTCGAAAACTAGCTACGTCTGTTCAAACATGGGTTTACTTTAGAGAGTAGATATGTTATGTCCAGAATTTGTTTGCTATAAATTTTTACTCCCCACTCTTAGACATTTATATCATTTGCTAATTTGTATTTTGATATATTACTCTACCTACCACTTTGTTTTCTGAATATACTGCTCTGTTAGGATTGTAATTACTTACATCACACATCACCTCACTTTCCAAGGCAACTGGACTAGAGATTTATTTTCCCGTTTCATGTCTAGAAAATATTCTTAAGCCAGGGACATCTGCTTTCCGAGCACAACTGCTTCCATTGTTTTAACCATGGAAGATCCCTCATTCTCTTTATATTACCCGAGTGGTGTTTTCAATCATTGTGGAAGATACCAGCACATTAAAAAACAAAATAAAACTTATTTTAAGATTGAAACCATTTGGCTTACTTGCCTTTTAAAAAATGTTTTCATTTTGCTCTATACCTTACCACACTTTATTTTAGAACACAAGCAAGAAAAGAAATATAAATATTAGCAGCAAAACTTAAGTTTCACACCCTATGTTGTCATTATTAATACTTGAATGTGACATTGTTGGGGTGCTTTTATTCATAATTGTACTTACACTTGTTTACTATTTTACACAGCTCAGAACATCTTTACACATTCATGCTAAATTTAGAGTAGGTTACAATCTACACGGAAAAGTATATGATTCTTATTTATTTCCAACTGCTTCCGAGTCTTATCTGCTGAACAGTTAGTTGCTTCTAATAGGAAAAGAGCTGATCACAGTGAGTAGCGTGCATGGTAAGTGCCCTGAAAATGTTTGTTGAGTAAGGGGACACCTGGGGATTAATTTAGCCTGTAAGGTGGCTCTATTTTTATGCCAAGGGGAACCATTTTCTGGTCATTATAAAATAACCTGCCACCATGCCATCTTCTTATCCTCCTTGTCTTTTTCTTTCTATTTGAAAGTAGTTTTTATTTTCTAATTATAATATTAAAACATAAGCTATAAGTCAGTTCTTTCCATGTGTGGCCACTCTAAGAGTTGCTTTATTTATGCAAAAGGCTTTACATGTTTAAAATACAGACAAAGAAGAAAGAAAAGAAAACTCAGGTTTAAACCCACTCTCCCAAATAACTACTGAATATTTCAGATCTCTCTCTACCTTTCTTTTTTTTTTTTTTTTTTCTTTAAAAATCGCTCCATTGTTGGGGAAACTGAGTGGCTCAGTCAGTTAAGCATTCGACTTTGGCTCAGGTCATGATCTCAGAGTTCTTGAGTTCCGGCCCGCGTCAGGTTCTGTGCTGACAGCTCAGGGCCTGGAGCCTGCTCTAGATTCTGTGTCTCCCTCTCTCTCTGCCCCACTCCCCCTCAAAAAAATAAATAAACATTAAAAAAAATTTTTTTTTAAATAAGACCATAGCAAAAGATTGTCTGAAACTTTTTTTTTAATATTTATTTATTATTGAGAGGCAGAGAAAGACAGAGCATTAGCATGGGAGGGGCAGAGAGAGGGGGAGACACAGAATCTGAAGCAGGCTCCAGGCTCTGAGCTGTCAGCAAAGAGCCCGATGTGGGGCTCGAACCCACAAACTGCGAGATCATGACCTGAGCTGCAGTTGGATGCTTAACCAACTGAGCCACCCAGGTGCCCCCCCCCCTTTATTTTTTTTTTTAATGTTATATTATAAATATTTTCCCAGGTAAATATTTCTCAGTAGTATCCAGTTATATAACTATTTCAGCATTTATTTAACTGGTTGTATGTTTGAGTTGAATTCAATCTTTGTCTATTACAAACGATGCTACAATGAGCCCACTTGTATTTAAACTTTTGTGCACATTCACTTTTGTTTTCTTTGGATAAATTCCTAAAAGGGGAGTGTTGAATAAAAGCTTGGAAAACCTCAAGACTTTTTATATGTACTCACAATGCTCTCAAGCAAAATAACACCGGTTTACCTTCCCTGCAGGGATACAGAGAGTAATTTTTCTGCATTATTAGTATTGCTCCACATATTATTTAGTGTTGAACCAAGTACTAGTTCAGTCTGGTCAAAAGTTCTCTCCTAAGAATGTTCTCCCTCACCTGAGTTAAAAGTTGCTCTGCTGCTTTAGTTGGTTGACTTTCGAGAAGTCCTCCTCAGTAAATGAGACACCCTACCTCTGATATTTTCTCTACAGCCAATCCCTTCAGATGCTGTTTTTTCTAACACCCTCCCTTCTTGAACTCCTTGTTCAGCTCTCCAATCTGGACTGTTACTCTTTGGCCTATGGTGCACCTTTACTTCCTAGAATTTTCTGTACCACCTCAGAACTTCTGATCATTGGGTCCTTTCTGGCTGTTCAGTTTTTCTAGCGAGGACTTTTCCAAATGTGTAGTCTTGAGACATATGGCTGGTTATAGGTATTGTGAGCAAAAACGTGGGAAGAGATCTTCTACTGCAGTTTTCTATGTAGATTTTCATGCAACCCCTCACCCTCACCCCTCTCTGTCCTCCTCTGAGCCTCTGTCCCTAAGCCCAGAGGCTTTTGGTTTTATCTTCCCAAAAGAATCAGTCTCTGGCTACGCATATAGTGTTAAAGATGGTTCCTGTGGGAAGAGACCTGAGGGATTCAAGTGCTCCAAAATCAGACACTGAATCACTTCCCCTGTTTCCCATTTTTTCTTCAGCCCTTTCAAGTGCTTAGCCTCTCAGAAATTCTTTGGAGAAAATTGTCCTCACTTCTTGCTGGCATCTTTCTTTAAACAGACTGGTTTTAACTTCCTGTGCCCCCATAATTCGATTGAAACTTCTTTTCTTCTTCTAGAAAGTGATTAAGAAAATCTCAGCTACTGGTGTCTCCTTTTCCAGTTCTCTTTGTCCTTGTGGGCTAATGATAGTTTCAAGAATTCATTTCTTGGGATTCTAACAGGGTTTCAAGAAAAGAAGAGTTAAATTCATATGTGCTATATACTTTATTGATATAATGTTTATCTGCTCGTTACTGAAACAAAGTATGTCAAGATCAATTGTAAGAATTATTTCATAAGTGAGACTTGGTGTTTAATGTTATCTGACATTTTCAAATTAATGACCAGAGATAGGTGAATTATCAAGTGTATTTACTTCCAATTAATTTCAGAGTGTTAACTTGTCTCATTTAATGCTTTGCCTCTGAATTTTACCTTACTGATCACAACCCCAACATTCTTGGTGCTTTCATTTGTCTGCTCAGCCTTAGCCCAGTCTTTACTTTTAGTCTCTCTGAATCCCTTGGTTTTGGAGTGTCTTTTCTTCAGCATAGATTTGTTTTGCTTTGTAAACCACATTGAAAATCCCGTTTATTAAGTAGCCGAGTTAATCCCATTTCCATTTGTTGATAAGACCAGTGTATCTGTTCTCGATTCTGTGTTACTATTTGATGTTAACATTAATATCAGATTTACTTTGTTTCTCTTAATCTGTCTTATTTGCTTAGATTTGGTACTTATTTTTGCACTTAGGAAAGCTTGTATTTTTGTTTTAGTAGTTGACTAACTCTGTGCTAATAACTCTTAAAATTCCCTTGATCTTTTTTTCCTTAATTAGTCTTCTACTATTTGTTAGATTTAAATGACATTTGTTGACTTCTATCTATAACTTATGCAGCAATCAATGAACTTATTCTAATATCTACTTTTTCCCTTCTCCAATTTTTTTTCTTCTTCTAAGTTACTTTCACTTTGTAAGAGCACATACAATTTACATAACACTTTTTCATATTCGTCCTCGCCTTTGTTTTAGTTCTGGATGTATTCTTAGGTCTACTATTTTAATACTCATCAACAGTCCTTTTGCCAAAATTTCCTTTAGTTGTGATACATATAAAACAGCTTCACTGGATGCAAAATTCTTTACTCATACTTTCCTAAGTTAAAAAAAAAAAAATCTGTGTCATTTTTGTCTTGTTTTTGTATGCTTAAGTCAAGAAACTTTGTAAGTTTCTTGGTATTTTTTTTCCCAGATGAACATATTTTTTTCTGATTCTTTAAAAGTAAACAGTTTTGCTAGACTCTGACTTGTAATTTCCAAGGTATATGATGGGCACTTTCAACAACAACTTTAAGGTTTTACTTTTCCTTTGATTGCTGTTTTAACAATAGTTCTACTCCATTATTTTATTTTTCTTAATTGAGGAAAATCCATTGTATATAGGATCTTTTTTGCTGTTCTATATTTAGTACTTTCTTTCTGAGCCTTTCATTTTATTTTTGTTTCCTCTACTCAAAACATCTTATTAGACTTGCCATCAGATCTATTCTCCCTTGGATACTTTGTAATTTGGGCTTCATCTATGAGATGATTTTCATCATCGTTTTCAATTTCTTTCCTGAATTTGGTCATATCTCATTTTAAATTAAAAAAAAAAAATTTTGTCCACTTCTGTCCTGAGTTTTCTGAATTTATGATTTAGAGTCCTCTTTTATATCTAACAATACTCATTTAGAAATGTTGGAGGAGAGGTGTTTTATTGCACTTTTCCTCTGTTTTGTGTTTATTGTTTTATTTTTAATTAAAAAACACTTTGTAATGTTTACTTATTGTTGAGAAAGAGAGGGCAGAGCAGGGAAGGGGCAGAGAGAGGGAGAGAGACTCTGAAGCAGGCTCCACACTGTCAGCACAGAGCCCAACGTGGGGCTCCAACCCACAAATCATGGGATCATGGACCTGAGCCAAAATCAAAAGTCAGTCACTTAACTGACTAAGCCATCCAGGTGCCCTGTGTTTGTTGTTTTGGAGAATATTTTCATCAGCTAAAACCTTTTGATTGTCATTTTCTTTTTTCTTCTTTCAGTTTTTAATGGATGTTGCCTGTTATTCTGTAATCATTTTTCTGGACTGGGCATAGCAGGTGTTTCTGTGTAGATATGGTGAGTGTGTCTTACTAGGTTTCTTAGTCTAAGAGAACCCTCTTCTGTTGATAAAGATAACTGCTTTTTCTTTGGTAGTTGATGTATTTGAGGTTGATGTATATTCTGATTTTTATTTCCCTAGGGTTCAGTTCCACCGCTTGTTTGCTTATATCCTTTCACCACCAAATTCCACAGGACACTTCTTTCTTCCAAATCTCATGCCCTCTGTTCAGTGGTGCCTTCCCAGGGCTGCCACTGTTAAGAGATCTTGGGCTTCCAGCTTCCAGAACTTTGAGAAATACATTTCTCTTGTTGAAGCAACCCAATCTGTAATATTTTGTCATGGAAGTCTGAGCAGCCTAAGATACTTATTTATGCTGCAGTTTCCTGTTATTGATTTTATTTGCTCTCCTTGTTGATCTGTAAGGATTTGGGAGAATGTGCGGAGGAATTTGGATGAGGCAGCTGCTAATATCTAATAGGCATCTAGAAGTCCAGGCAAGGTATTGGTAAGTATTCCTTAGAGAAGCACAAGTGCTGTTGTTATCAACCTTAGTTCGATTGAAGACTATTGGAAATGCTCTAGAGTGTACAAGGAGTTACCTCATCTCTATACAGTGGTGATCTTTTTAAAAAGTATTATATGGCATAATTTATTACAGGATGGTGAAACCCCTTCTCATCAATGGCTCAGGGCAGCACACCTACCCTTCTGAGCAAAGCTGGTAGCAGAAGGTCTTATTTATTGACAAGAAAAGGGCATCTAATATTTCACTGACACCACTTAAAATCAGTATTGTGGTTAAGAGTGTGGTTTCTTGAGTCAGACTGCCTGAGTTCAAATCACACTTTTTATTTAAGTTACTTAATCTCTCTAAAATTTTCATTGTCTCATCTTCCCAACGGGGATAATCATAGTTGTGAGTATTAAATAAGATAATATGTTTAGAGCTTCTGACACATAGTAAGCATTCAATCAACATGCAGATCTATTGAAAACAACCAGTTAGCAACCAAATTAGGTTATGGTATAGAAAACAGTTGCCTTAAAAGTATTTTCAACTTTCAGTAATTTTCGCTTAGAAGCAGTCATGTGAGATTAGGTGTAAATTATACGTAATACCCAAAAATGTGTCACGGATTTGTTTCTTACAATAACAAATATAAGGAACATCTAAGACAATTCTTGACCTATAGTAAACTTTAATAAATATTTGTTGAGTGAGTAAATAAAAAATCATATAACAAAATGATGTAACTGATATTTATCTCACCTCATTTGGGATCAAAGAATAGAGGATCTTGATTCTTCTACAGTTATTTTATGGAACTTCAGAAGTACAAATAAATATGTGTGAGATTTGCCATAATTTTACTGATCTGAATGTATAAGGCTAATATGGAGGCTTGTTATTTCCTCTGGGCTTACTATTCCTTCTATATATGATGATATTTGGGTTAATATAAACAGCACTTATACCCTTTGTGGACATCTTTCTTTCTGACAGCAAATGAGTGATTTTTTGCACACCAAATTCTCCCAACACCAGCTGGGTGTTCAATTCAATTCATTCAATTCTGACACTAACTCCCTGGAGTTAGCTCAGTTTAAGGGTTGAGTCCTGCAAGACTGACCCCACTTTGAACTCCAGTCACAAACCCCAACAGCCACCTATACTTCTGACTGACCAGCTATACATTTGAAGGTTCCACAGACCTCTCTTCAGGTTCAATAACTCATTAGAATGGCTCACGGAACACAAGAAAACATTTTTACATTTACCAGTTTATTATAAAGCATACAGCTCAGGAAAGGCCAAAAGGAAGAGATGCATAAGTAAGGTATGGGGGTGGGGGGAAGCCTGGACTGGGCTTCCTTGCCCTCTCAGTAAGCCAGCCCAAAGATCTCTAGGAGTCCCTCCTTGGGTCACCTCACTAGGATAAATGTAGGTGTGATCAAAAGGAGCTCCCTGTGAATAACAAGACACTCTTATCACTCAGGAAACTCCAAGGGTTTGAGGAGGTCTGCTAAGAACAAAGGCCAAAGACCACGTATACTTTTATTATGCCACACCCAGTTTTTGGCCTTCGTGTGTAAATTGCTCTGCTCCTCTGTCTGGTCAACTATGCCTCAAATCTGCATGTTTGTTATCCTTGTTTTCATTCACTAACATCTTAACTCAGTGCTGAAGCAGTTAAATAAAACACTTAAAAATCATTATGAAGTAATGTGGAGAGTAAGATCTAAAGAAACATAGCACCTACATAGAATTAGTCAATAGCAGAGTAAGTCAATGACATTTAACTATTATAAATCATGTATTGGTCTGTCCTGGTTTCTACCAGGCTTGAATAGGCTTAACCTTAATTAAATTTTCTCTGATTTTTCTGAGACTTGTTAATTTTCTGCTGTGATTTAGAAGTTCCTTCTATAATTGTCAGAATTTAATGTCTTCTTTATGTTTTAGGTTAAAATAGATCATTGACCATTGTTTTTTACTCATTCTGTGCTTGTTTTCATTGTACTTTTGAACAAATCTCTGAACATTCAGGGTCATCTTTTCAATTGCCAGTAGTTAACAATGCTAAAAGCAGGGAAAAAAAACAAACACCAAAACAAAACACAAGAAACAAAAAACAAAAAACACAAACCCAGACCACATACACAAGATATTCTCACTAATGTGACCCTCCATGACTGTTCTTTTCCAATGAGAAGATTTTCCTTTACCTGACCACCTCATTTTGTTCTTAGCTCTTTGCCCTTTGGAGTTAATACTTAAGTTTATTCCTATTGTGAGTCAAAATGTCAAGAGGCAACCCCATAAATACAAAATTAGATAGTTCTGTACCCTCAGGGGCTTAGTACAAGAAAAACCCAGAATAGATCCAAGTCTAACATTTCAACACCTTTAAATACATTTGTATTTAAAAAATCAAAACACTAATGTGTCTGTGATAAAATGCCTCTGACAATAACGAATAATTTGCAGATTATCTTTAAGGAAGAAGTTCATCATCATTATATTTTTTTTTTAATTTTTTTTCAATGTTTTTATTTATTTTTGGGACAGAGAGAGACAGAGCATGAACGGGGGAGGGGCAGAGAGAGAGGGAGACACAGAATCGGAAACAGGCTCCAGGCTCCGAGCCATCAGCCCAGAGCCTGACGCGGGGCTCGAACTCACGGACCGCGAGATCGTGACCTGGCTGAAGTCGGACGCTCAACCGACTGTGCCACCCAGGCGCCCCTCATCATCATTATATTTAACTTAACTGCAAATCAGGAAATAACTGTGGCTTCTTTATTATTTTAAGGTGAGGATTAAATTTGATCAAGTCTTATATTCATATCATATCACATTCATATTCATATATCATATATATCATATATCAACATAACTAAAAGTATGTCTTCATGGGGATTTCTTAAAGACATCCAAAATAAGAGGTTCAAAAAAAAAAAAAAAACCTCTATTTCTCTAAGTATCTCAAATTTCCTCCTCCCTCATTCTTCTCTGTCTCAATAAAGGACAACTCCATTTTTTTTTTTTTCCTCAGGTGCTTAGTCTAAAAGAACTTTAGAGGCATCCTTTAACTATCTAACTCTCTTCTCTCTCTCTCTCTCTCTTTCTATCTCTCTGTCTCTCTCTCTCTCTTTCTCTCTCTCCCCCACCTCCTTTCCTCCTCTTTCTGGTTAAATTACACCCAAAATCCAATACTTTTTTCTCCACATCCCCACTACCACTCTATCCAAACCATTAGTATCCCTGCCTGGATTATTGCAATTATTTTCCAAATAGGCCTATACCTTTTTCCTTTACCTCCCTTTACACACAATCAGAGTGATCTTTCCAAAATATGTCACATCATACCAATTCTCTGCTCAAAACCCTCATCTCCTCAGAATAAAAGCCAAGATTTTTTTCTTTAATTAAAGTATAGTTGATACACAATGTTACATTCAGGTATACAACATAGTGATTCAACAACTCTATACATTATGTTATGCTCACCACACACACACACACACACATACATACACACACACACCAAGATCTTTTTTAATACCCATAAGCCCTCCTTGGGTTGACTCCCTTTTACTTCTGGTATTATCAGCTACACCCCCCCCTTCTAGTTCCCTCTACTCCAGTCATACCTTCTTCCTTGCTGTTTGTTGGACATACCAAGCAAGCTCAAGCCTTAGAGTCTTGGCTAGTGGCTACCTTGACCAGAAATACTGCTTCCCCAGTACGCTACATGGGTCACTCCTATGCTCACTGTAAGTCTTGCTCAAATGTCACCTTCTCAATGAGCCCTGCCTTTGATCACCTATATAAAATTACAACTCCTACCTCCCCAAACCAACACCCATAGTCCCGATCCCATTTAACTTGCTTTTTATTTTTTCTATGACCCCTATACCTGTGAAAATTCTAGACAAAGAACTACTGCAGATGGGAAAGAAAAAGGAGCTCATAGGGAAGGTCAGTGAAGAACCAGGACTAGCAATTATAGAATAGAACAAGCAAATAAATAATAACCATATTGAAATATGATCAACATCATTGGTAATTAGGAAAACACAAATTAAAACAACAATGGAATACCCATTTTGGCAAAGATATTAATACATCTAGAGCTAACTCATAGCAAAATAAGTCCTACACATAGATGATAGAAAAAAAAATTGTTATAACCAATTTGGAAAGTAACCTGGAAGCATTATTAAAAGTTTGAACATTCAAACCCTTTAACCCAACAATCTGGCTTTGGTAAATCTATTCTATATAAATAAAGTATCATTGTGTAAGAATATATTTAGATAAATATTTCTATTACATATTGACTGTAGTGAGATTAAAAAGGAAAAAATAATTAGAAACAGCTTGATATTCCATTATAGGGAAATGATTAGATGAATTGGGTCCATTCATAATTTTCAAATAATATTTGGTCATTAAAAATAACTGGTTAGAGCTATATGTATGAACCTGAAAAAAATGTTCAGAGTAATACAGAATAACCAAATAATTAGCAGAGTAATGTATAATATGACTATATTTTTACTTATTTATTTTTATATATTTTTATTTTAAAACAGAAAGAAAGAAAGGAAATATTGTCTATATATATATATATATATATATATATATATATACCTATATTTGTTATGAGCATAGGGAAAAATATGGAATACTTATGTTAATACTAATTATCACAGTAAGGTAGAACTCAAGGAAGAATACAAATATTATTGTTTTCTTTTTATCTTCTCTAATGCATACTTATTAAAATAGATGTACTTTTAGGGTGTAAAAGTTTTTTTTAAAGTTTATTAATTAAAAATACATAACCTTGGGGTGCCTGGGTGGCTCAGTCGGTTGAGCATCTGACTTCGGCTCAGGTCATGATCTCACAGTCCGTGAGTTCAAGCCCCACATCAGGCTCTGTGCTGACAGCTTGGAGCCTGGAGCCTGCTTCGGATTCTGTGTCTCCCCCTCTCTCTGCCCCTCCCCTGCTCATGCTCTGTCTGTCTCTGTCTCAAAAATAAATAAAAACATTAAAAAAATTTTTAAAAATACATAACCTAATATTTTGATAAATATGCAGTGTTTATGTATCATACCAGAGGACCTAGATTTTTTTTTAAGATTTTTAAAATTTATTTTGGAGAGAGAAAGCACAGCAGGGGAGGGGCAGAGAGAGAGAGAGGAGGACAGAGGATCTGAAGCAGGCTCCAGGCTCTGTGCTGACAGCAGTGAGCCCCATGTGGGGCTTGATCTCACAAACCATGAGATCATGACCTGAGCTGAAGTTGGATGCTCAACATACTGAGCCATCCAGGCAACCCCAGAGAACCTAGATTTTCATCTCCATTCTCAAAAAGAAAAAAGTGACATTTTAAAATCAATTATATGATTTCAATATTGGGTTGACCTAAGGTTGTTCCTTTAACTTACATATGAGGAAAATGAGAGCCACATGCACTTAGCAGTTTCTTGGTTTATGACCATTGACTGAATGAATAACTGCATTAATTTTTAGGCAAAAAATGAGCTAAGTACTTGCCCAAATCACAGGTAGGTAGTGGCAAAGACACATCTAGAATCCAGATCTTCCAATTCCAGGTCAAGGGCTCTTTCCATGACCACATAGGCTTGGAAGACCAACAGGGAGAAAGTTGTTCGTGTTGCCTGAAACAGTGATAGGCTTGTCTAGAAAACTGACAAGTATTCCAGCTCTAAATTTGCCTACAGCAAAAATCATAGTGAAGAACCATTAGTTACGTTTTCCTCTTAGAAAGCTTATTTTTTGTTTGTTTGTTTTGGGTTCTTTTGCTTTTGTGTTTTGTTTCTTGAAGCATGCAAAATAATGCTTAGAAATTAATTTTAAACATATGAGACACAATACCAATAGAATACCTAATAACCAGATGTTGTATTCTGGAGCCTGCTGCTCTGTCAGAAGCAGGCCAGTGACCACATGCCGTCTTGCATGGTTTCTATCGTGAGTCCTCCTGTGGTCCTTTCCAAGCACTAAATAAAGCATCAACATGGCTACCCAGTTGTTCCCTTTTGTGGAACATTTGATTAGCACCTTTTCTGGACTTTCCTCACACCCCAAAACTTCCTCTACTTGCCCTCTACTCATTCAGGCTCATCAGAAGCATCCACTGACGTAGCTTAGAGTCCATTCATAAATTAACTATAGTTACTGCAGCCACCAAATTTCCCCCTTGACCTTCAACTCCCACTCTCTTCCCCAACACACAGTTCCATTTTTACTAATATTCAGAGTCTCTTACCAAAAAGTGACCTTTACTTTCACTCTCACCTAGCAGATCCAAAGAACAGTTTCACTTTGTGATAATCTCCTCCCGGTTAATTCTACCTCAGATACATTATTTTCCTGTACAGTTCTGGTTTTTCTCTTAATAGAGTCTGAGCAGAGGACTTGGAATGGCCAACCAGGCTAGGCTGGAGTTCCAGAAATCTGATGGATGAAAAGAAACAAAAAGCTCCCTGACGGAATAAAACCAAACCAAACAAACACACCAAAAATCTGCTTAAGAAAGGATAGCCAGCGTGCCTGTTTGCCCGCAGTAATTCCCTGGTCAATAAATCAATCATGCAGTAAGTGCCAGCCAGAGTTCTTTTTGAATTAGATTGTTCTGTCATAGGAAAAGGATGTTTTCTGATCAGCAGTTCGTTGGTGGTTACCAAAAGCACTACAGGAACTGGAAGCCTGCTGGTCAGGGCTTGTGCGCTCAGGGATCTCTTTATGCATCCAGAGACTGCCAGTGGCCCTGCAGCTGCCAACGGCCAAAACTCTGTGTAAAGATGAAAAACGTTGCTTAGAAGCGTGGAAAATCCCCTCAGCCTGACAAGTTCTAACTAGGTACGGTTTTGAGAAATTGGGTCTAAATAAAGACTGCTGAGGGCCCTACTACATCGTTTTTGAGAAATCTTGGACTGTTAAGAGTCCTATTCTTAAAGAGTATGCAAAGGGAATTTGTCATTTTTGTAAAATGTCTTCTTTGTAAAAATTCTTCTGCAGGCGTCCTAGGAACTCGCTGCCATTGCTTAGTACTCTCAGGTGGGGATGGTGTCCCCTGTTTGGGTGAGAATCGGCCAGAGGAAGTTCCTTTAGCATGTCTGTATCCCTGTGGGGGCAGTAAAGGAACTGATACAAAGTGGTCTCAGTGCCTCGACACACAAACAGAAGAGCTGCCAAATTTCCACCCCAGTGGTGCCAGGGAGGGGCTCTGCCTCTGACTGTAGTTTTTGAGAGGGGACACAGTTGCCAGGGCACCACTAGCCCATAGAGTGCGTCGTGTGATTGAGAAACAGGGGCCCCTTCTTCTGGGTGTATGCAGACCTCCCCAGAGCTGTTGGCGTGGCAAGTGGGGAATGGTGACATTCCAGCCTCCCCTGCCTCCTATGTCACACAGCACAGCAGCACCCAGAACAACTGCACCCTGGCAGTTCCCCTGACAAGTTATCTGCTCTGAAGTCACCCCAAAAAGATCACGCTCCCTTAACTTCCTTTCTAATTGAGAGTACTAAAGGGATGCTTCACCTCTGAGCACTGTGAATTTGGGTTTACGTGCTCTGTTTTCTCTTCTCTAGAACATTCTTCTCTAGGCGTTGCAGCTTGGCACACACAATCAGTTCCAGCTGAGTGTGGGAGAATTGGGGAGATAATAATCAGTTCAGTTATAAGTTTAATCTCACACCTCTCAACTTGTCACGGGCTGAAATTTTTAATCAATGGTTACTAGTTGCCACTTCCCTAATTTATTAACCCCTGACTCACGTCCAGGACATGTGGGGTCTGTGTTTCACCAGCCCATTTACTCTGCCAGGCAGGGGCATCGCCAAACTACAAGAGGAGCAACATTCTTTTCTTACAGGCTTCATGCCCGAATTCTTTTACTTTTAAATAAAAACTGCTGTCAGTAACTGTTACATTTTATTAAACTTCTCCTAGCTCTTGCCCTTGCTGGGTCCCTGCGATTACGACCCTCTCCATGCCCAGGCAGGGTTTTTTATTTTGTTTGAGTTTCACCAAATCACCCCCTAAGTTTTTTACAACTTTGCATTTCCAGCCATCATAGGATCTGTACCCTTTTCAAAAGAGCACTTTAGAAGTTTTGCATGTTAAAGATAGTATCTTTCTGAGGAACCTCCCTAATTCTTCCTTTTTATTTAAAAAGATTTAAATACTTCAGAGCTATGTGTTTTAT
The DNA here is from genome assembly GCF_014898765.1 of Herpailurus yagouaroundi. NCBI lineage: Eukaryota > Metazoa > Chordata > Mammalia > Carnivora > Felidae > Herpailurus > Herpailurus yagouaroundi. The sequence continues at coordinate 65,477,380 of NW_024412376.1, forward strand.
GACATAAACTCTAGGGCCATAATGCAGATCATAGTCACTTTTGAAGAGACAGGTTGTTCTCAGAACGCATTCCGTGATTTTGTTAACATTCTCTTTGAAACTATTCATATTTTCCAAACAGATGTACTAAAATTTTAATTATTTTAAAGCAATTAATCTTCTTGATCAGTACTTGGCCCTCACTGGATCATCTTCAGAGTCATGTTTATTAACGTACCTGACAGCAAATTCACTGATAAGTGTGTTTGGAGGCCGGATAATTATTGTTGTTTTTAAGGATGTGAGCTCCACAAGAGCAGGGATTTTCTTTTTCTTTTCTGTTCATTGATATAATGTGCCAGCCATCAAGAAGAACATCTGGCACGTAGTAGGTGTTCAATAATTATCTGCTGAATAGCTGAATGATAAAAATCCAGTCTTTTTTTTTTAATCTCTATAGAGCTGTGAGAATGATTTCATAAGTAAATAATATGTTTTGGGTTGTTTTTTTCTCTAAATGTAATTCCTTCTAATGAAAGTCGTGTACTACTTCTCGGTCTATTTCCATAAGCTTGTGTAACTTTCTTGTAGTTTATTGCTTTTGCTTTAGCATTTTGGTTTGAAAAGCCTTTAAAAATGTTGTTGCCATTGTTTACTTTTCTTTCTTGTAATTTACATACAAAACAAAACAAAACAAAATCTTTCCTAACCCAGATTCCTAAGAGAAACCAAATATTTATACTGACCCAAAAATATATCTATTTTCTACACCCTTTAGTTCTTTTCTAGAATCTGTTTTTTTTAAACACGACAAAACATTTTTAATGCAACTCCATTTTTAAAATTGCTTTTGCCTACCTACAATCTTAGTGAAGTTCTCACATGTGTGTTTATTCAGTGAAGCAAGATTTGTCCTTACAGAAAGATTTCTTTCTATAGCTTAAATTACTTTCATATTAGTAGATCTATATCATGAAATTACATTGCTGACAGGTAAAGTCTTTGCCTTTCTTATATGGTTCTTCTTATTAATTAAAATAATATTAGCAATCCTCATTTCTCTTTCCTGACGGCTAACATTTTTTGAGAAGGATTCCTAAATTTTCCCTCAAATTCCTTCAGAATCTTTGGGTGAATCCCAATTTTTTGTTTATGTGTAGCTTTATAGCTAGACTTAGAATAGATCCTACGTGTGCTTGAGCTTGGACTTAGGTGTTGAGGAACACACAAAATCTTTAACAGGAAAGTTGAAAATCAAGTTTCTTAACTCCGAACATCCATCTGCTTGTTTTCATTTTTTTTTTCATAAGTTTTTACTTTAATTCCAGTTAGTCCACGTATAGTTAGTTTCTGCTGTACAATATAGTGATTCAACAATTCCATAAATCAGCTTTTACATTGTACTGATAGTCACACTGCCTTCTGACTGGTTTTTGCCTGTCTTGGTGTACTTAAATACATCGTATTTTATTGATGTTTATTAAGCCTCTTACTTTGAGCCAAGATGGTTCATGTTTATTCTTGAATGCTTTGAATTGAATTCCTTTTCTACTAACAGATTTCTTTACTGAAGGAAAGGCCTTTAATACTCTGATGATATATTAATCAGAAAAAGTAAAATATAAAAGTTTATATACCCTTAATCCCAATTTGCAAAAAAAAAAAAAATGCATGTGGCTTTATAAATAAAATAGAGTAAGTCTACCATCATTTTATTCTAAATTTTCTACATTAAAGTTGTATTCTTATTAATAGTTATTACAACAGTATTTATTACAAAGTATTAAAATACTTGTTTTTCCTATTTATTCAGCATTGTTGAGATTTGACTGTGCCAAATATTCATGCTTATATTTGGTATGGATGTGTATTTTTAAGCAATTAAATTTTTTTCATCTACAAAACTAAACTCTTTTCTCTGGACATTTATAATTTCATTTTTGTAAAAATAATCTGACCAATTTCTTGGCTTTCCAAATCTCATTGGAATTCTGAATCTAATTGTGCTATGATCTCCATTATGTGGTCAACCACACACAATTATTTCCTGTACCAGTTCTTAATTTTTTTAGTTCTTTAGGACCAAACCTTACATTTGGCTCTTTCCTTTCTTACTGTCTTTTTTTTTCTTTTTTTAAATTTGTTGAAGGAAAACAAACAAACAAACACTGCTTTTAAAAAAGATCTACCTCTACCAGAGTCACTATGATCTATTCTAAGATTTTACCTTTGGCAGTCTACACATAGTCCCTGACCAATGGAATGCATTGGTTAAGAGCTCAGCTTGGGCAAATTATTTCATCCTCCGTGAACTTCAGTTTCTTCAACTGTAAGACAAGGGATTCAGTTCCAACCTCAGGAGAGACGTCTATGGATTGAATGAGATAAGGCATATACAATGTTGGGTGCAATGCTGGGCTCAATAAATGCTCAATAAATGCTGCCATCTCTATGACTAGCCTGGCCAGGATGACTTTATGTTTGTCATATTTCAACAAACATCCCTGAGTGAGGGTGAATGTCATGTCTCTAGCAGAATGCTACTGTTTGCTATCCATCTTGTCATTACTCATAAAAACTATCACTTCATCCACCTCTTGGTCCCTATTTTTATTACAGAATGCCACTTGGCCTTTGAAGATTTTCCATATGTAAGATTCACTCCCACTGCCATGTATTCTGACCTACCCAATTTTAGTCATTCCTTTTCTAGTCTTCGTATAGTTGCATTTATACAAATACTAGAGGTTGCTTTAATATAGAGCCTGTAAAGATATATGAAAAACAAAAACAAATTTTATACCAAATAATAAAATTATTTTTCTTTGCTGGTTTCTTACATAATTCATGACCCTTGATAATTCCCATCTGAATTCAATGGTTTGATATTTTGGAAAAACATAAAGAAGCCAGTGTTTCTTCCATTTCACCTACAAATAAATAACCCATTCTCTATACTCAGAAATGAATAGACAAGGTCCATATAATTTTATTTTATAACTTTTGCAACTAAAAATAATACAGTGATAAACACTGATTTCAACCCCTGTGTGTCAAAGGTCATACCCTTGTGTGGAAAAAAAAAGGTAATTAATGAAAGGAAAAAAAAAATCCCCTTTTATGCACCTTTCTTTCTTTTCACAACTCATCCAAAAAGATGAGGACAGTCTTGGTTAATTTCGAAGGTTAAGAGGTCTCACACAAAGAGGTTTTAAAGAAATATTTATTGAATTAAAAGAAAAAAAGTCTCTATGAGACTTTTGTTTTTCTAATGAGCATGGATTTTAACACTAACCCACATTTCCAAAAGTAGGCTTCTATAATATGAGAATTCAAAAGAGCTGACGTGTTTATTCTAAGTCCACAGGAAGGTGAAATGCCAGCCATTACAGAGCAAAGGTGAAGACATTCAAATTGTGGGGGTTTTGTTTTTTTATTTTGTGCTTTTTCCTACTTGGGCTTTAAATATTATGGTGAAAATAGCTCATTTGTTTTTCTGGAATGGCTAGAACAGATCATCAAAGTAATTTGATTCATACAAATGCTCTTCCTCCACATTCTTTCAGAAAAGTAAAACAAAGCACTTAATCATCTTTGTTTTGGTCTGCATTAATCTCACAAATCTCAAAGAAGATTTATTGGCCTGTGTCTTAGCGTCTGTTACATAATGAAATGCTAATTTCATTTTCATAAAATGATTCCTACATTGAGCATGAGATAATTAAAGCATCAAACCAGATTTTATTTTGTAGGTTTAATATTTTAAGTGTTTTTTTTTTATTTTAAAATAATTTCAAAATTATCAAAAATTTCTAAATGTACAAAGAGCTTTTTACTCCTGAGCCATTCTGAAATAAATTATCACTGGAAGATTTAGTGTCCATTTCCTACCACCAGGGACAATTCTTCTGTGTAACCACAAGATAATCACCTATCTGGGAGGAGAAACTTTTCCTCTACCCTCTTGTAGGGTAGTTCAGTATCAGGGGCCTGATAATTTAACTGACAAAGGCTGCTTAACAGGAGAAAAGTAATATACATTTATTAGTATTTTTATTTGCACAGGAGTTCACAGAAAAGAAGTGAAGCTTAAAGAAGCAGATTCAGGAACGTATATATACTTCTTAACAAAGGAAAGAAGGTGTGAGCTTCAAAGGAAGATAAATCATAGGGAAGTGAGTAGGAAGTATATGGGGGAACCAGTGGATGATAAGGGCCATTTTAGTAAGGTTTATTTATGCAGATTCATTTCGGTGCTGGCTCTCCATCTCTGTGGATAAAAGTTTCTCTTTTTATCCTGGTACACAAAAGGAGTGAAATTTATGCCACCTTCACAAAGGGAAGTTTATGCTCTGTTTTTAGAGAGATCAGAGAAGGGCAGAGAATTCTTCCTGTATTTTTCTACTCTTAATTGCCTTCAGCTTAAAATAATCTTATGTCAAAGTGATATAAATTCAGAAAATGAACATTGGTACAATACTACCCTCTAATCCTCAAACCCATTCAATTTTTTGCCAAATACTTTGTTCATACCCTTCTTCATAGAAAAAAAAGGATGCAACTCACGATCATAGATTGCATTTATATTTTATGATTTTAGGTCTCTTTCAGTCTGAGATAGTTCCCCAATCTTTCCTTGACTTTCATGACCTGACACTTTAGATTATGGCCTGATATTCAGTGGAGCGTCTCTCAATTGGCTTTTGTCTAATGTTTCCTCATAATTAGATTCAGATTATGCATTTTGGGCAAAAATACCACAGATGTGAAGCTATTTTTTTCTTAATGCATCTTATCAGACGGTCAGAGTTTGGATTTTTTTCATTACAGGTGATTTTAACCTTGATCATTTGACTAAGGTGGTGCCTTGCCAAGATTCTCCAATGTAAAGTTATTCTTTAGTATTTCCTTCAGTATTCACTAAGTATTGACAGGAGGGAGATCCTATGAATTATGTAAATATTCCATTCCTCATCAAAATTTTAGCCACTAATTTCAGCATCCATTGATATTTCTTATTTGAATTATTACTGTGAGGTCTCCCAAATATTGATTTTCTAATCCATAATTTCTTCTACATTTATTAGTAGGCACTCCAGTGTACAGAAAAGACTTCTCCTGGTCCTATTTAGGTTTGCTTTAAAATCCTTATAAGTATAAATTAATTAATGAGTTCCTATTGTAATTAATGAGTTATAATGTATTCTTCTTATTATTTATTTTGATGCTAAAATTATCCCATTTTTTAACCAGCCTTCTGAATACTTCTTAATTTCTGGCACAAAAAGAAATTCTAGGTTCATCCATTTTAGATTCATATGAATGTTACAAAAAAAGGAAATATGGACTATTGAAATTTTTAATAAACCGATTTACAACTATAGGAGGAAATCTATTTGGTACAAGTCTAGGGCATAAATGTTAAACAGTTACTGCAACTTAAAAAAAAAGTTCCTATAAAGAAATACAATTTTTCTAAGTTTTAAAAAAGAAAATAAACAGAAATGGGCATCAGTTATTACACATGTGTACACCACACATCTCTCTCCCTCTCTCTCTCTCTCTCTCTCTCTCTCTCTCTCTCCCTCAAAATTCAAAATGAAGATGTGAGCAACATCAGAAACTGGTTTTCACCTGAACTGAATGCAGAGTGCCCTCTAGAGGCTTCATTCAATCAATGCAGTATTTCCAACAGCGGATGAACCTACTTAAATTTCTGTACGTTTCAGACACAGTTCTTATTACATGCATAGCATTACTCCACACACAATAAGTGACCCTGAATTGATTCAGCACAGGAGGGACTGCCTGTAACAAAACGAATGTAAGGGATCTGACGAAAAGTAGGCTTGTACCCAATCAACTACACAAAAAAATTGAAAACATGCCATCAGGAGATAGGAGAAGACATTAAATTATCAATCATGTCAGTTTGTAACTTTGGTAAAGCTGTTATGAAATCTTCCAAAAATTTATCACAGAAGGAATGTCTTCATAACTGATTCCACTATTTCCTCAATATCCATAGCCAAACTGGTGTAGATTCTGAACTCCCCAGTCTTCATTGGTTCACTATATGCTGCTTCAGACCCAGAGACTAGTCATAAATTAAAACCAAGAATGGCAACCAGGTCTTGAAATGAAACTTCAAAACAGATGTGAAAAATATCATATTTAAGCTGATATAGTTTAAATATTATTTAATCAATAATTAAGTAGAAAGGTAAACAATTTCTGCTATAAAATTTTTATACTGCTCTCAAGTATGTAGTCTCTAGGGCGCCTGGGTGGCTCAGTCGGTTGAGCGTCCAACTTCGGTTCAGGTCATGATCTCATGGTCTGTGGGTTCGAGCCCAGCGTCAGGCTCTGTGCTGACAGCTCAGAGCCTGGAGCCTGCTTCCGATCCTGTGTCTCCCTCTCTCTCTGCCCCTCCCCCGCTCTCACTTTGTCTCACTCTGTCTCTCAAAAATAAATAAATGTAAAAAACATTTTTTTAATAAAAAAAGTATATAGTCTCTAAATTACTTAATGTCTCAGATATAGTTATTAAAAGCATCTCTTTCTCCCCGTCTTTGCTATAATTTAGAGGAATTTGAATAAAATCCTTTTACCAGTAGCTGTTGTGTTAAAAAAAAAAAAAAAGACCTTTCAAATATTTGTCCCAGTGAAATTTAACTTTAACAATACTGATTTAAGAGAAAAGTTTTAAAATGATATTGTTTTCCTGTCGATGGTAACTGTTACCTAAATACATGGTCAATGATCCAAGAGAAAATATAATTAGACATGATTCAAAATTTAATCTTCTAGTCTTCCTAGTCACACCTTGGTATTGTATAGAGACTTGGCAAATACATTTTATGAAATTAAAGGAAAACTATAGTCAACATAAGAATGTGGTTACATAGGCTCCTGAGTGGCTCAGTCCACTAAGTTTCTGACTCTTGATTTCGACTCTGGTCATGATGTTAGGATCTGTGAGATCAAGCCCCGAGTTGAGCTCTGTGCTGACGGTGCAGATCCTGTTTGGGATTCTCTCTCTCTCTCTCTCTCTCCCTCTCTCTCTCTCTGCCCCTCCCTTGCTGCCTATCTTCCTTTCTCTCTCTCTCAAAAATAAAATAAATACTAAAAAAAAAAAAAAAAAAAAAAGAATGTAGTTACTTCAGATGAGTATACCAGACCTAACTTACCTTCTTTGCTTTTTTGACATAGACTCAACTGTAAAATATATCATTTAATGTTTCTGTTGAAATTCTTATTTCTAAGAACATTGCAGGGAAGGAAAATTCTTTCCTCTGCCCATTTTAGGTCTTGGCTGGGCTTTGTAACAAAAGACAGCTTAAGAGAGAAAAACATACACATGTTCATGTGATATGGGAGCCCTTGTATGGAAATGAAGACCCAAAGAAATGGCAAAACCTAAATGCTCTCTACTAGGATGAACAAAGAGAAGCTTTTGTGGAAACATAAAATATGTTAAAGTAAGGTTAAAGAAAGATAAGAATTATTTAACAAGGTCTGTTTATGCAGAATTCTTTCAGTCTTCCTGTCCTTGATAATAAGAGTGTTCCTTTCCTCCTGGTACAGGGAGG